>NW_027108298.1:78875-86720 GCF_000696795.3 Halyomorpha halys | reverse complement strand
AGGATACAATTATAGAGATATGTAAGGAATATTATAGCTTTGGGAGGAAGTTGGCGAAGGATTTGAGGAGCGACGTGGATCTAATGAGCTTCTATTACCGACCTCAAATAAAGTTGTTTTTTTTTCATTTATATTTTAAATTATTGAAATTTAAAAAAAAAAAGTGCAATACTAATATGCTAGAGATAATACTACAAGGAAATCACTTGATGTAATTCGCTTTATTGAACCCTAGTCAGAATTTCATAATCCAGCCAACACAATCAGGCACTGGACACGTGTTACATTCTAGAAATCGTATAAATGCAATTACTGCTTCCAGGAACATCATTCAGTGGGTATACGAACATTAAAATCAATATAACTGCACAATAGAGCCACATATTAATCGGGCTGGATTCCTCTCGCTACGCGATATCTTTTATTTATTTAATGTGATTCTCAACAGTACAAAATAATAAATACAATAAGTCAATTGGATGAATGTTGCAAACACTTGAAAATCTTGGAAAGGAACCACCCATTGATGGTATTTCAACCATTAATTTAAATTAGAAGGTCCCGTGGCCATCTTATTTTCAGACACCTCGGAGGATTATCAGGGATTGTTAAGGATGAGAGATTAAGAACTAATGCGTTAGAATGGGTCAGGAGTTTTGAATGAAAAGACGAATATCTATTTTGTGCTAAATCTGGAACGAAAGGGATGTTAATGTCTTTGTGAATGAGTTTATTTATAACATAATAAGGGGCATCAAGGATTTTACGAAGGATTTTGGATTGTAAGGATTGGGAGCGGGAGGAATTTTATGGTTTGGTAGAGCCTCAGAGCTCAATTCCTTAAGTACAAATTGGTCTGATTATCATAGTATATGGGTTGGGATGTTAGCTGTATAAACCGTATAAAGAATGGGACCTAAGATACTCCTTGAGGAACACCAGCGAACTAAGAAAAGAGAGATGAGTAGTCTAGGTTATGATTTACATTAAAGTTTCTATCAGAGAGGTAGGAGCGGATTAAAAGGAAATATATAGGGGGAAGGAATTGACGAAGTTTGTAGAGCAGACCTGGGTGCCCCGACTCGATCAAATGCTTGTTCAACATCGAGGAAGACTCCTACGCAGTACATTCCGCGCTCTAATGTGGAAGATATGGCATCAACCACTCGATGACTCTGTTGTATGGTAGAATGAGATGTTCTAAATCCAAACTGGTGGTCAGGAATAACATGATATGAGTCAAGGATTGGATAGAGGCGTTTTAATAAGAATTGTTCTAGGATTTTGCCCATAATGGGCAAATAGGACGGTAGGACAGTAGGAAGAAGGACATTCAAGTGGCTTGGAGAGTTTGGAAAACATTCTTATTATAGGCATTTTCCAAGGGTCGGTGAAAAGGTAGATCGGAGGGTAGCATTATGGATATAGGTAAGGAATAGGATGGCTTTACGTGGAAGCTGTTTTAGAATGTGTAATGTGATAAGAGCGTGGCCAGGAGTTTTTTTAGAAGGAAAAGTTAGGCTTTAGGAGGAAAAGTCATTTGGAGTGGAATTGTAATCTATGCTTCAACATGTTCAAGATGAGTTGGATTAAGGATATCAGGATGGGGGTTAAAACTTTTGAAGATGTGTTCGCCAAACATTTCATTTTTGTTTCATCTGATCGTGTCAAAGTCTTATTTTCATAGAGAAGTGGATGGTTGAAGGTTTTGTATTTTACTAGTGGTCCATACTGATTTGTCTGTGGTATTTAGGTTTTCTATTAAGTTCTGGAAAGTTAGAATTCTGTTTTTCGTCTGTTAGTCAATGAATTGTAATGAGTTTTGTCCGAAAGATGTCTTGTTCTGTTGTTAATAAGGTTTGAACGTGACGAGGTAAGTTGTTTTTCCGAAAATTCTTTATGTTCATTTGTCAAGTACTGTTAGTGATAGTAGTTTATTTCGATCTAAAGAGTATTTCGATAGCAGACTCGATCTGTTGTTTTGTTTTTAATGGAATTTTTAAGTCAAGTACGTTTTCCAGATCAGTCTGAACATTTTTCCAGTTCACAGGTCCTGTAACCAGTGAGGGGGAAAGAGTCTAGGAATACGATTTGAACGCATGGGGAGAAGAACCGATCTATGATCTGAAGAGAGGTAATATAAAGATGGAATTATGGATTGCGAGGAGGGTATCTGGGAACTAACAAATATATCAAGGAGATCGGGACGTTTTATAACGGATGCGGTCCAATAATTAGGATTTTTGGGAGAGAGGAATAACTATTAGATTTTATGACTCCGGAATGAGTCCTACCACGAGTATTGGACGTTCTGCATCCCGACCGCTGATCTTTGGCGTTGTAATCTCCTCCAGCAATAAATCGCGGACCAAAGGACCAATAATCTTGATAAGGAATCAAGATGGCTATAGGAAAGGGAATTACCGGAAGAACAGTATACAGCTGAAAGTGTTATGTTAAACGGGCGAGAGGATGACCTGACGGATGTTGATTGAATAGTATCGGACGGAGTGGAAGGAGTAAGTGAGTGAGGTAAAGATTCATGAATAAGGACACAAGAACCTGCGTGGGATGTGTTGTCAGGGTGATCTGTTCGATATGTAATGTAGTCGTGTATGTAGAAGTAATACTGCTTTGTGAAACGGGTTTCAGTCAGCAGAGCTATGTCAATGAAATGTTCATGGAGGAATACGTCAAGTCCGTCTCGGTGGTTATATAGTCCGTTTGCATTCCATAAAAGTATATCTAAGGTGCTCTTGTTCATCTAGGTAAATTGAACGGGATTTTTTTAAGGAGTCTGGTTAGGAGTGAGATAAGAGGCTTGATTGTGTCTTGAAGATCACGAACGAAGGTGTATTTTGGCTGTTTTGGGAATGAAAGGTATGATCTTGGAAATGAGTGTATGCCGGTCTAGGTAGGTATTGAACTCTCCTTTGGAGTCGTTAAATTGGATCCTCGGTAACTGGAGGTTCGGGTAAAAGATTGACCGAAGAGGAAGTTTGGGATAAGGGAGGAACTTTAGGCTTGATCTGTGAAGGATTTTTCATATTTTTGGGAGAAAAGTCATTAGTAGGTGTTTTAGTCTGTGGAAGGGAGCTTTGGGACTGATATTGTGAAGTCTGTGGGAGAGGAACTGAATCTGAGGATAGGATCTCTGAGGGAGGGGATGAGCGCCTTAAGGCGCCTGAGCTCGGCGAGTCACTTTTGAATATTTAATAGGCTGTCTTCTGAGGTTGATTGGTTGTTGGAGCAGATCGTTGACAGGGGTACGAAGTTCCACGTCACTCGTTGATGGCCTAGCAAGTTCTTCTTCTAGGACCATTTCGCAATATCAAAAGCACAATAGCAAATATATAAGCACAACTCACCATTGAAAATTATGGAATCAATCAACTGATCATTCAACTTTAAGAATTTAATTTGCTTCACATGTATAGTTCTATTTTCAAAAATGTGATACACTTAAAAATTCATTTGATTGAAAACATATAAGCCATTGTATATAAAAAAAATTGCATTTTATTTTTTATTAATAAAACTTGCATAAATATCTACATATGCGAACAACTACTTTTTTTATTGTCTATCAGTAAGTTTTTGGCTGGTAATATAAAAATATATTTTGATCAATTTTTTTTTTTGGCAGAAAACGTGCTATATTTATTATAGAAGGATTTTTTTTTTATTTTATATACCTAAGATTAGGTTATGAGAATTTTTAATTATAATTAAATAGCTCTCTCATAGATTTAGATATACTCGGAACAAAACATGCACAAAAATATGATAACTAATCCTTAATTTGTAATCAAGATATGAATGTCATTTTAAATTCATTGTGGCATTCATGACATACAAAAATACACTTACCATGTTTGAACTATCGAGGTGTTTGTGTATGATAATCTGACTCCAATTGATAATGTCATGTATCTATCTACATTGTATGTAGGAAATGTAGTTGATTAGGAGGTGAATAGATAGGATGAGATCCCAGCCGTAAGTTCTCTAAGGATGATAACTCATCCTCATCCTGCTGGTTACTATTCCTGTAGGTACGATGGGGTAAGTCCGGAGGGTTCCAGCCGCCGAGTTCTACGAAAGGATAAAAGGTTTAGGAACCAAGAAAGTTCCAGAGAAGGAAGAGAAATATAAGCTAATATAAATTTCTAAAAATGATAGTACTACAATTTACTGAACCACTATCTATTTTTTTATTATCTGACACCAAGGAGAATGAATTCGTACTGAGGGCTTACATTTTTGGCCTAGTCTAGTCTCTGAGAAAAAGGTGTACTAAGCCACTTTCCTTTCTTTGTTAACACCTTTTAAGACTTAAAAATGAAAATTACCAAGTGTTTTTATTAATGGCCTAAGTTGTTACTCATTAAATTAATTAATTATATCATTCAATTTATTTTATTTTATTAGTAAGAGTTAGTTTCAAGTCTAAAAAAAATAATTTTTCTTGATTGAATTGTATTGCACATCATGAATTTTATTTATTTTTATTTGAAATTCAGCTAGAAAATCTTATATAACTAGACATTCTAACTACATGAATTTATTAATCCTTTTTCTCAATATATTTCTGATAAAACAAAATATTTATAAAGATGAATTCAAATTAAAAATTCTCAAACGAAGACATGTTATGTATTACTATTATATTATTCTATCAAGTCGTATGTGTTAAAGTTAATGGAAAAGAAAAATACATAGAAAGGGATTCTTTTTTTCCTACGGGATAGTCCGTTTATCCCTTTCATATGTAGATAGCTACAGCCTCATTTCCGTGGGTCAGTCACAGCCAACGCAATCTTATTGTTGGGCTTCTCTATAGAGACTATCTTTTCATAACATCTGTGATTCTTTATGTACGAATAATGTTTATACCATCTTTGCTGATAGAAATATATTTCGTGAATGAAATTATGGTTTCACATACGTAAGCAAAAGTATAGAAAGGAATTAGCTTAAGATCATTATATTAAGCTATATCTACACTAATTTTCAACAAGTCAAGGAAACTATATTTGCGCATAATTAGGCGAAAATAGTATAGATAGCATTTGATGAAATTAATACTAAATCTTTTTTTTAGAAACTTTCTAACCACCAACTTTTCCCTGAATGTGGACCAAATTAGACTAGTGGAGTTCCGAAAAAAAAAACATACATTTGTGGATGCCGCATTTAAAAAATTATCTTTTTATAATTTCTATAAAAATCGAATAAACGGTTTAAATGACTATGCTGGAACACAACTTTGACTACAGACAAGGAACCAAATTTGTTCCGTGAAAACATAAAATGCAGGTGACAATTTTCGATTCTGAAGCTTGAATATTTTTTCCTAAATGAGAACTAAGTTTTCCTACCCTTTGAAGAAGTAAAAAAATACTGCTGATTATTGACCGTTTGTTTTAATAAATCACAATAAAAAAAACTACACAGCCAACCTGTAAATAAATCCTTCAACGAAGAATTGGTATTTCTGAAGTTTCAAATTAATGAAATGACTTCTTTGAAACGATTACATTAATTAATAACATCGCGTTGATTTTTTGCACTTCAAAGAAAATTTAAGCCCTTTTAGGGAACCCCTTTTCTGACAATTTAGATGAAAAAAAATGGACACACACAATGTATCCAAGGAGGAAAAACGCTAATATTGAAGATACAATTTTTCATTAGAACTGTTTATGCTCAGTCAATTATAGGTTATTTCTTCTAGTATAAAAGAGGCCTACGAGAGTGTTTGAAACTTTTTTTGGTAGAATTTCTAGAGATATTTTCTAATAGTTCTCAACCAGTGACGAAAAATCATTTGGATCAATAATAGAGACCTGTGGTGGTGAACATTTAACATTAAAACAAGAACCGGGGTGGGTCAAGAAAAATGTAGAAAACCGAGATTCCGTTAGACTCTTTCCGGGGTTCTGTGGAAAAATTTAGGAATGAAGGAATGAAGATGTTTTGGATGAACGCAACACAGTTTTGAACCTTACCAGCTTAATTTTCTTTAACTTTGAAATGTTTTTTTTATAAATGGTTTAACCTTTCTCAGCTTTTGCTGTTACGACGACATTTGATTTTGGCGATATTTATATCAAATGATAATGCAGGGGTTTTGTCATTTACCTAATTCTATCGAAAGGGTTCCGTCATTTTCCTACTTGCACGACAAGAGTTCCCCCACCAAAAAAAAGTTTGGAACCACTGGCCTAAGCGGAAAAAACTTTGGATTCCGTTCAGTAAAGTTATAATTTAGAGACCATTAATCAAATATTTTGTTTGATCAAATATTATGATTTCAGGTAAAAAAAGAAAGCAAACGATTTCTTCACAATAAAATATAAAATAAAATGAAAGAGGTATATGATTAAAAATAAAATTGTTGATCAATAAATGGCTGGAGAGTGATTTCGTGGACCAGGTGTGGAAGATGCTACCACAATATTTTTGAAAACAAGTGGATACATTAATTATTATTAAAATAAATACTTTTCAATTGTTATAATAATTGCAGAGAATAAAAAAGGTCGAACTCACTTCTTAGTAGGTCAAAGCAACACGAAGAATGGTAGAACAACTTAATTGAGGTTAGCAAATAGCAATGTTTGGCCAACACTTGAGAAGAGCTTCTAGAATTGCTGACTGGTCTCCAGAAGCACGGACTCACTTACGTCATCACCACAGCACCCATCAAATAGCGGGGATAATTCTAGAAAGATCTAAGCTGCACTTAATTAACTCTAATAGCGCTCTTTAGAAAAGTGTAGCCCTTCAGATGAAATACTCGCACTTCAGTTAATGGAAAAAAGTAGCGATTAAAGATTATAATTGGAACCGTTACTCAACATTTGTGAGGTAGTAACTTAGTAATTGGTCACCTTTGAAAAATTTTGGGTTAGAATATCAGTTTTAAATACCCTGCCTTGTTTAACCGCTGGTGTACAGCAAGGCAGTTTGATTAGAAATTTTGTTAAAATATGATGATTTATTTCTTTACAGAATTATAGATGAAATAGTTCTTTATTTAAGGAGGTATGAGGAAATTTGGTGTATTTCAATCTTCTGTGGTTACAATATATAAAAAGTTTTATTTGAAGTACCGTAAAAAAAAAGACCTTTATGATAAATTCATTTCTCTTGTATTATATAAAGTATACTTGAAGTATTATATATAAAAAAAAGAAAAACAGGAGAAGAAAGTATAAGAAGAAAGGATTTTCACTACAAGAGGATTTAAAATTTGTCAGACTAGGAAATTTGTTTTTAACCTGGTGAAATATTTCTCTTTTAGTTTACTATCTATTTCATTCATACTTTATATTTGTCCGTTTTTTATTATTATTAACAATGAGAGATGGTTAATTATTTCAAATAAACAAAATTGAAGGTGTAACTTGAGATGGGATGGGATCTTGTATTTATCACCAACAAAAAAATGTATTAACTAAATTGTTTTGGCAATATTAGGAAAATAATAGTTTTGAACATGAACCTTTATTTTATTTATTTACATTTCTTATAGTCCAGAGAATCAGTTATATTATTGCAATAAATAATAATTTTCCAAAAGAGTCTTGACGGCCGTGAGCGTTAAGGTTTGGGTTACAAACCCCTTTTTTCAGAACGTTGTGGGTTCGATTGGGGGAGTCAATTTGTATTTCCCGAGAAATGAATCTTAACATTTCTGCCTTGGTACAAAAGCACAATGGAACAATACGCTTGATGAAAACATGTGGTGCGAAGGCATCTTTATAGACTTCTTCTACATTACACCGGAAACATCACTTATATCCAATCAAAAATGATAATTATACATATTTATTTATA
>NW_027108298.1:69228-78819 GCF_000696795.3 Halyomorpha halys | reverse complement strand
TTAGAATATAAAAAAAAAATATGATGATAATGTGCTAAAGATAATAATTAATAATACATACAGTAAGGCTGAGCCTCTTTATTATAATCCTGAAAATAAAACCAGCATAAAGGATCCAATTCTCAATCTTAGAGATTTGTCATTTGTTTCGAATCACGAAGAGTGAGCTAAGATAACTCAAACTTTCTCAATCCTCTTGTATATAAGCACATCAAAGCTAGTAAACAACAAAAAAGATTCCTCGACGTATGGCAGCTTTAGGCCTCTCCAGTTAAAGTGGAATCAGTTCCTAACTAACTAATTATCTAAACTAATCATAACTAACTAAGTCATATATCATAGATAACTAAATATTAAGTGACGTTAGAAATTCATTTCGGACTGAGTTATCAATAACCAGCAAAGTAGATTGATTATATTCCTATTGAACCTTTCTAATCAACGAAAAAAAAAATTAACAAAACCCTCAGATTGTCGGTTTACATTTAAAAAATTGTTTAATGAATGAGTAATTTATTTATAATCATACTCAGAACCACTTAGCAACATTTTTCAGAAGACAAAAAAAAAAAAGCATACTGGAGCCACACCGTGCTGATAGTCTGCTGTTATTGGCTTCAGTAGATCTGGTCGGGTATCAAATTAAGTGGATGAGGTGCTAGTCATATGTAGAATGTTAAAATCAAATAAACTCGTTCACCACCAGTGGTCTTTTCTGATTTTTTTAAATATTTGAAACAGGCCTAATCATAGTAATACACACACATAAACAGTAATACACATTACTATCATACTCTTTTTTTTTTTTTAAACTTATACTAATCAAACGATTCATAAGCTAACTTCTAGCCATTTATGAATAAATGGAATATTTCAATATATATGTTCACAACTGTTAATATAAACGTCAATTTACATTTTCCTTGATAATCCGCCATCATAAATGTGTTTTCTTGACTTGGAAGTGACTAAAATGGTTGCCATGATGATGTCACATCAATATACATAAGCCTCAATTATGGTGACGGACTATTAAGGAGCATTGAATTCTGCAACGATTTTCTTTTGTAGGCTTCTTCAATTTTCCACACCATTTGTTTGGAAATCGTGAAAAACCACTATAACAATAGTTGTTTTTCAATTTACTGATAAATCAAATAAAGTGTCTCTATGAATTTGTCCTAACATCTAATATACTCTCAGAAGCCGTAAAACAATTACCCATTCCTGTTAGAAATTGAATATTGCAGAATTACTGAAAAAGGTTTAAAAATTAACAATATCCCCATAAGAAAGGTCATACACCACAGAAAAAACCGATATTTTAGAAACTGTAGAGGTTTGGGGAAGTAGTCATCACTCAAGCAGAACCAATACAGGAAACCTAGTATATGGAAAATATAAAGTGTTTATAAACGGAATAAAACATCATTTCTCTTGCTAATTTTAACTAACACAACAGAACAGGCTATTGATCTTGTGTAGTGGAGCAATTTATTATAATTCCCAGTCTACATTGAAGTCCTCTTGAACCACACAATGGTGCCAAGAATAGGAATGAAAACGGAGGAGGGAGGGGTATTATCAGCTTTCGACTATGAGCAGAGAATAGCATAATAAGTATCGAAAAATTAGAGTGCAAATAATAAGACCACCAACTAATAATTAATTAATTATGTATCTTAAGAATGGTAAATTAAAATCATTACCCTATATCTAGTCAATTTACAAGAAAAACAGATAATGTCACAAATTTAACAAAAAATATATTAAATATTATAATTATCCTGTCTTTTTCCTCACTGAAGCCTGGGAGCTCCTATTACGTGGTGACAGCAGCAGCATTTATTATGACCTTCGGTGTTGGTGAAATATCCCATTCCTAATTTCTTTGTCGGCCGTTAAAGTAATAATAACAAAGGAATTAAATTTTTGGGTTCAACAGATCATAATCCAGTTTCAGCAAAAAAAAAAAAAATCCCCGATATTATTATCTATTATTCGATGTATTAAATAAAATGGTTAGTGCAATAAATACTGTTTTGGACACCAAATATCACCCACAATTGATAAAGATACTTTTATATTATGTATAATTTAATTTTAGCGGAACAAATACCTCATTTATAATTATTTGGTCGTTTAATTTTTTTTTTTAACTACGTACCTTAACTGAAACGAAATATCTTTATAAAAAATTAATTCCAATAAACCCATGAAGTGAAATTCAACACTCGCTGAACTAAATTTAATTAGAATAATATTAATTAACAAAATGTTATATATCTGACTGCTTGAAGTCATCACACCACCACCACCACTAGCCGGAATGGTCCCTCTCCATTCTATGCAAGCCCCCAACTAGGATGTTACCAATGTGAAACCACCTTCAGCGGACCCTGTAACTCAACTTATACTCCCATACGGCAAACAAAGTCTGTATGTAATTTGTATATATACACTGTATTATCATATATTTGTAATCGTAACTATATATCAATAAAGAGGATTTGAAAATAAAATAAATAAAAAAAAATATATCTGACTTCTTTCAATTATATTTAAAACATATATGTTCTTCATGAACAATGAAATTTAATTAGTGGCTCGGAGAGAGACAGAACATTATATTAGTATACACTCCAATATAAATTTATGACTCGTACACAACTCGTACCTTTTTTTTTTTTATCGAATTTATGTATCTGGAGAGCTTAAACACGAGTTTCAGTTTTGAACGAGAGTTTTGAGTTTCTAGAAAAATTTGCAAATTATGATTTTTTTTGTATGGTATTTAAATTAGCTTCCCTTTTAAGTAGAGAAAAATGTGCTACTGCATGCAGTGTATCTTCGTAGGGCTACGCATTATTGTATCTTGGTATATTGGTATTAACAAAAGGTCATTTTGTAAAAACTCAGTTCAGCCAAATTATTTCAATATGCCCTACCTTGAGAATTTTATTATTATTTAACAGAATTTTATACATTTTCATAATTATATTCCAAAATAATTATAAATAAGATTGCTTTGTTCTTATTTTACTTTTAAATAGTTTTAGGTATTGATCAGTATGTGACGACGTTGCAATCTCACAATAAGACCATTGCACCAAAATAATTAGAAGATATTTTCCCTTCTCATCCATCCCCAAATGTCCTATGATTCGAGGGTTTCTTATCTTACCTAGAAAAAATTTATTAAAAGGGAATAGAGCAACAGTTTTTGAAAAAAGTTAGTATTGTATAACGTCACCAGCAGAATTGTAAAAATAGCTATAACTAGGAATTGGGGTGGCCATTGGAAGACGGCATTTTTTTTATGTACAATTTACATATATATACAATATAATACAAGAATATATATACACTTATTTACATTGAATCTTTGTTTGCCGTACGGCATTATAAGACTAGTTTACTGGATTCCCAATCAGCCTTTCATTCCTCTGTCAGACTTTGGTGTGACTAGTCAGAATTTCAGTTGTTTTCTTTATTATTACTATCTTTAATTAATTATTTACATTATTTTAAATGAAAATTAAACAAAAATCTAATTTCTCGGATGAATATAAATATAGCAACAAAATTGTAATCTAAAATTTTCTACATTGACCTATTACTTGTCAGTTTTTTGGTTAATGATGAATTCTTATGTAAATACTCAGTTGAAAAGCTAAGCGGAAAAACATGCTATGCGAAATTGTAGGGGAAGCTGCAAAGAGGATTCAGCAATGAAGGATATTTTTAAATATTTCTTTCTACATAATATCTTATATGTTTTCTAAAATATAAAATTAAGGTAGTTTTAAAAAGTTGAAAAATTCAATTTTATTCTTCGTAATAAAAATATAAAATCATTTAATACAATTTCTTCACAGCTCTTCAATTATGTGCAGATGTTCAGAGTTTTAATCATAATAGTGATATGTATCGATGTATTAACCATTATTGATATTATATAAGTCTTTGTCACCTTGGAACATATGTGCTTATTATATTATACCTGCCCACGGGTTATATTATAAGTGCCAGTCAACAAAGGGACATAAGTTATAATGTAATTCATATTTTATAGTATAACATATTTATCTGGATTATTTTAATCATAACATTGCAATCAACTGTAAATAAATACTTCGTTCCTTGATATAGTTTATATACTATACCCGATACCGCCCTATATTATATAATTAGTGGTAACAATATTTTATAAATGTAAAGGTATTCAATAATTGGTCCCCACGTGACCCGGCACCCATATAAAGAAAACAGTTTTTCCCAAGTTTTCGAGCATGCTGGTATAATAGATATTGAGATATTTAGTGAACTTAATTTCATTAAAACATGATTTGGTAAACCTTTCATGCATTAGTATTATAAATTAAATAATAAAAACGATTATTTCAGGATTTAGGTATTTTATACACACTTTGGGTTTTTACAACATGATTTTGCACATTTTTGTTTTTTACTACAAGTTTTTGGATTTTTTTTACTCCACAAAAAGCCGGCATCTAATGCCAAGCTTTGTGTTACTGCTCCCTCCTGTTAAATACGTTATATGGAGTGACCATAAGATAAAAACTCTGTCAATTTGTATAAAACCAAGAATGTCAGTAACAACTCCCCAACCCATCGGTATAGAAGTTGTATCAATTTAGACAACGCCGCGAGGGAAATAAACATTTGAACGGTATAACACCAGGAAATCTGACAAGCAGAAATAAAACGAATAAATGTTTCCTTATTATTCTTGTTCTTTGTAGTCATTTTCCTCTTGGCTGCATTCTACATTTAAACCAAATGACAGTAGTTGTTATACTTCATCGGGAATAAGATATAACTTTATCTTTTTTGTCATATTTCACTTTAACACTTTTATTCCATATTGGTTGTGTTCATAGCTATTGTTTTTATATAGAAATAACTTTTTTCAGCTAACTGTTTACAATTAGTTTTTATTCCCTGCCTGGCCATTTCTGGCATATGGGATACAAGTTGCTAACCTATTCTGACTAAAATGAAAAGGTCCAGTCTTATTCCATGCGTTTGCTACGTAATAAATTTTAACCCACTATGGCAGGATTAGATCAAATTTGGTCTGGTGGTTGATGCTAAAATGAACAATAACACTCAAACACCACAGCCTCATTCGTTATATACTTAAAGTGATACTGGGAAATCGGCATCTGAGATCTTCAAGTCCGGATAGGCCCATTTGCATTTCCTATACAGGCACCTTCCTCTTCCCTTCTCTCCCAATTAACCTGCCTTATAAGGGTACCGTGTTTGTAATTTTTGAACTTTGTACACTTAGGAATAAACACAAACAGAGTAACAATCCATACTGAATCAATGTCTTGGAAAAAAGTGTAGGCAATCATTTAGTTTTGTGCCATTATTTTAATATATTTTCAGCCCTGTATCCATTAATTTTATAAAACAATTATATTTTGACATTATTTTTAAGTGAATAGATAAATAATAAAGCTCAATTAATGCTTACAAAACATTTCAGTAGATGTAAAGGACCAAGGTATCCGACCAAAATATAACTTGCAATCCCCAATTAAGAGCTCGATCGGAATGAAATTAAAGTAATTATTTAAAAAACTGTCCTAAAACCCCTAATCATTAAATTCATTTGAGTTAGTCTCATTCAATTGTGGGTAACTTTAATCAGCTTCACAAAGACCGCATGGAAATCGCTTGTAAATTGGGAAAGCTGTTAGGTCTCTATTAGCATTGCGCCCATGATTGATTCCTTCATAAGTTGTCAAGATGTTACCAAAGTATACAACAATGAAA
Organism: Halyomorpha halys; assembly: GCF_000696795.3. Lineage (NCBI taxonomy): Eukaryota > Metazoa > Arthropoda > Insecta > Hemiptera > Pentatomidae > Halyomorpha > Halyomorpha halys. Next base: position 73,011 of record NW_027108298.1, on the reverse strand, counting down.
CAGGAAAATATTTTTACACCAGCCAAAGATACGTTTAACACACCAAGAGAAAGTTTTTTAATTCATAATTCTCGATTCATTTTATCGGCCTCCTTCAGAACAACAGATTTTCCACTTTCACATTGTGATATTTTTCAGAATAAGTTGACATCCACCTACAATCTTATACAAAACTATTTATTGCGAAATACACGATTTATTTACAAATAATATGTAAAATAAAATATTTAGTGATTATAACTAATGAAATTGTTCATAAAAAATATTTTAGTTTCTAATTATGAGAATGATATAAAATAAAATTCTAGTAATTTCGGTAGTACATTATTATTTTAATTACCATCAATGCTATATTATTATATCATATTAGTATTTCTACTATTTGAAATTTTTCTATGTTAAAAATAATAATTATAAATTCCAACAGTTACTAAGTACACATGAGCCTACAACAAACGTTTTCATGTAAATTTACTGGGACAGCATAACACACTTGACAAATGATTTGAAATATTAAACGAGTGTCATGCCTGAAAACACAAGGCGACTAAGAAGAAGGTGCATGAGGAACCTGCTAACATAAAGTAAGAAAAGCCTGAGAAGAAGTACCGCTATTCTACCTCATGCCTTGCATAAGATTAGTTTAATTAATAACAGTCAGGAAATCTGATGATAGTCAATTTTGTACAAGTGTGGATGTATATAAAATGATATAAACAAACAATAAAATCTTCAAATTTATTTAAAACACTTAATATCGGAAGTAATGAAATAATTATTATTTCGAAAATTAATATTAAGTTTATTTATTCCTTTTAATGCACTATGTATCTAATAATAAACTTGGTTAAAAAAAAAAGAATGGTTTCAGTCGTTAAACCCTCATTAAATTTATTTATTTTTTTACAAAATTTGAGTCGAATCTCACCTAATTATATAAGTTATAACAGAAATCAACTTGACCTCAAAGCTTGTTAAACTAAGAAGTTATCTGTAAGTGAAAAATCTATAATCTAGTAGGAGACTAATAAGAAAAATTCAGGATTTTACAGAATACAAAACTTCTCGTCATTAAACCGCTTAATAGTATTGTCAAGAAACATTCTTATTACTCCTAATGAAAATTTTGTCTACTTTACAGCATTATCATTTATTATTTATTGCCTATTGAAAAAGGAAACATGCTTAAAAAAATATGTGAAATAAAATACATGAATTTTATCTAAATATAAGTAGATGGTCAGGGTTGCGGTAAAAAAAAAAAGAACAAACTGCATTAAACTATTTCTTCTTCTTTTTTTGACCGTAACCCTGACCATCTAACTGTATTTAAATCTTTACGGTCAACTATATCATATATATGACTTTTATCCTTTTGAGTAGAGAGTTGAGATAAATATAGTCTCCAAACTTTTTGTATTCACAGGAACTGTCTATAAGGGACACGAGAAATTCATTTAATTAGGTTCCAGTGAAAATAATATGACCAGATGAGTAGGTCCCGAATCCTGCCAATAATAAGTTATTTATAAAAGCATATTAGATTCATGGAGACAGGTAATAAAGCCATACAGAAAGTTGATCGGGCCCCTCAACTTTGGAATCCGGTGGAGCTTCTCTAGGTCCTGATTACTTCATCCCAACAATTATACCAGCCCTCTTGAATATCTCTCCTTCCAAATTTACTTCCATTCTTCTCCCTATTGAATTATCTTTATAAGAATTTTCTAAAGCTCTATAGTGAGCCAAATGCTAAGCTTGCTTGATGTTTAATGTGCTAAAAAAATTAATTAATATTTTATAAATATAATGCATTGCAAAAGGAAATGGGAATAGTTTAGTTTTTTAAAAAAATAGCAATCTCTGTAATTATATTAACAACTAGTTCATATTTTGAAAATTCCAGTGAGTTCAAGGTGTACTAACTAGTACAGAAACCCACAGAACAAGCATCTGCAAATAATTTTAAAAATTAATTTAAATAAAATTAATTTTATCCAAGTTAAGCCTCAAAACACTCTTTATTCAAAAATATTGTTTGGATAAGAAAGTGATAATAGTGTTAACTTGATTTGTAATTAAAATTTTTAGTATTTAATGGGTTACAAAATAGAGTAGTTTGACTGAAATTGATGAACTGAGCAGAATAGCCTACGAAAAGGTTTTTAAATTATTTATTTGAGTTTTAAATATGAACTTGTCAATCTTAAGTTCATTTCGGTACCAATATATATGTTCCAGCCATTTCGGCCATGCTCAACAAAATGGCTCGAACGTTGGACTTTTGAAGAAATAAAGAGTGTTTTGAGACTTAAATTGGGTACAATTTATTTTATTTAAGCAACAATGACCAATCTCAAGAAAGTGAAAAGATTATATTTAAAAATTAGTTTTCATCACTCTTAAGCTGTAAAGTAATTAAATGAGATAATTAATTTGATCAAACTAAAGGATATTGTAGGTTCTTTAATTCTAATTTACGTAGTATTATTCAACATAGTAATTTGAATCTCCATTGCTTATTTAAGTAATTTTTAAAATTAGTTTCAATCAAATTTAAGATGAAAACGCATTTCTAGTGATTCTAAAACTCTTTCTTATTCGGTAATTAATTGAATAAAGTAACGAGTTAGATAATTATATAATGTATATTTTTAATTTATATAATATAAATATTTTATCGATATGAAAAATAATGTGAATAGTGATAATTATAGGAATTTTGATAGAACAGAAAATTGTTTAGAAAATGTTGAAGAATTGTGCATATCACATATACATGATTTCAAAAGAAAACGGAATCAAGAAAAAAATGAAGGCATAGTTGTATAATAATTAGTTAAAAAGAGCGGGGACGAGGCTTGAAGCAATCCATCAAGAAGCCTCTAAACAACAATTAATGCTACTACAATTGGCAAAAAGACCACATGCCAAAAACCAGAGGCATAGACAGAATCAACAAAGATTGGGCAGAGCTGTATGCAGCAAACTGGAAAACAGTTGCCAAAGATAAGCAGGCGAGGATAAGGCTGCTTCAGGTGGTGAAGGATTCATGAGGTTGCTGAGTCAACCGAAAAAGAATCTGGTGCGGTACGTGTATCACTTATTTTGAAAATTCTCATTTTAGGATTTCTTATGGGAAAAAAATAAATGTCAATTTTGTTTCTCAAAACAAAAATATTTATAAAAAAGTTTTGCAAAAATATAACGATACAATGCTTCGTGAATGCGATCGAAAGACATTGAGATTGTTAATAAAACAATTGGACATTTATACTGGTATTTATGCTTCCCCATTGTAACCACAATTTTCACAGCGGCGTTATGTGGTCAACTTATTAAGTAAATTTTCTAACTTTTCCCATCTCTTGTTTTTCTTCTTTTCCTGAAAGCATAAATCACTAATTATTTTATACAGTTTAAACTATTTACCTGCAAACGAAGTGGAAAGTTGAATAAACCAAAAGAACAAAATCGTTCCAGAGTAATAATCTCCTAAAAGAATTAGGACATTATTCAAAACACTACTCTAAAAATATAGACTTCTAACCACTGCTATACCCCAGAACAGATTTAATCTAAATTTAAAAAAATGTAGAGTTTAGGTCATGTTAAACCTGTACTGTGGAGGGATATATATATCCCTAGTATGTGTAATAATATGTAGTATTTAAATAACTATAAAAATCTGCTACATAAACAAATTTTATTAAAAGAAATATTGGGCTAGTGTATACAAACTGTACATATCAACAAAACCAAATCGGTTTTTCTGGTCTTGAC
>NW_027108298.1:38940-68388 GCF_000696795.3 Halyomorpha halys | reverse complement strand
CAGAATTAAAGAACCTACAATCAGGTTTATTACAGACCATTCGTTTCATTTAATGCGTTGTTAATGTTATCGAATCATGCAGAGTGGAAGAACCTAAAGCATCCTTGCATATACACATGAAAATATTACTAGTAGTATAGAGTAATTATTATCGTAATTATTAATTCAGCAGTTGCACCTTTTCTCAACAATAAATCATCACGTTTTCTCTCTGTGATTTATTTTAGGATGTAATTATTTACTTTTATATGAAGCACTCTTAATTATGATGCAATATATATTGTGCATTTATGCTATTTTTACCAATTGATAAAATAAATTATTAAAGTAAGTATGTGTGCGATATAAACTCTACAATAGAGCTATTTTTGGCTTTATGTGTTGTTTACACGTTGACAGTTTTCAGTTATAACGAAGGTGAGACAGTGGGACAATGTCGTAGTCTGCTGTCCACATGGTGATAGTAAATCTGAGACAGTCAGATAGAAAAATAACCACCAGAGCTACCATCCAGTCACCATTAATGTTAATCAGGTTAGCAACTTTTAATATAATCAAATTCAAGTTATATAAAATCAAATTATAACAATATAACAGAACGATATATTCCAACCCACTCACTCACTATTACTTTTAGATGATTAACACCTCGCAATCATGTTCGATACATTAAAGGCAATTAACGTGACAGTAGTTTCACTGTTATGACGTGTATTGTGAACTGTAAGGGACGTGACGGCCGTACGGGTTGGGGCGTAGTTCCATGTGGGTTCGATTCCCACCTGGGTAGTTAATATTTGTTTTTCGGCTGTCCCGAAAAATACATCTTGACACTCCCATATCGGTAAGTACGCGGCGGCAACTCAGTTATCTGCCAGGGGATGGCAAAAAGGACTAGACCCACCGGACTTTCCCCCACCAAATTCCAATACCAATTGTCATCTGTAAAGGTAGAGCTTTTGTGAGAGTACTGCCAAGAAAATAAATTCCTTCATGACGGCAACTATACAGTTTACGCACTTGTAATAGCTGCAACAGTTCTCGAAATTGCAGAAAATGTTCGTCATCCAAACGATACTTTATACTGTTTTGCATCTTAAATAATAATTATAAGGTTTAACGAACCGAAGATTCGATGCCGATACTATCAATAATTCTCAACACACATCCTTTCAGTGACGCTCCTCCAAATCCAAATCTACTAAATCAGCTTTAACGCAATCCTCAGATCTATGTTTTGGTCTACCCCTCGAACGTTTAAGCGTTGATTTAGTCTTTATCCATATTTAGGGATTTGCTCGTTACTAAGACCTACAACCTTACACACCCGGGTGCACACATTATATTTACCGGGTACAATTCCCTTAATACGGTGTTTTGTAGCCTCCTAAAGTCTCCCGTTAATTCATCCTTTTTCAGTTCGAATATTTTACGTAATAGTTTTTTTTTTTTTCGAAAACCTTAAGACGCTGTTCTTTCCTTAGTGCAAGAGGCCACGTCTCGCATTCATGAACAATAGGGGTAAGTGCAGTAGTTTTGTAAATTCTGATTTTTACGTTGCTCTCGTTTCTACTGATAACCATATTTTTTTTTTGTTTATCTCTATTGATTTCAAGACCTAGTTCCTTACTGGAATTTACTAACGCAGTTGTATTTAGTTCTGTACTTTCCTTGTCCTCACCCAATAATACCAAATTGTCATTGTAACCAAGCACCAGTATTTTACCACCTTAAGTTAAACCCCTTTTAATGGCGTATTCCAGTGTTAGATTGAATAAGAAAGGTGATAAAGAATCTCCTTGCTTTACATACGACCGAACTTCGGACTTTTTAGAATAATGATTACCGATTCATACCTTATTAAACATTTCGGTCATGCACATCCGCACGAGATTTACTAACTTCTTTGGAACTTTTTGGGCCGCCCATAGCTCAGTGGTTAAGACACAGTCTTACCAATTTGATGTCTATTGGAGGTGCCGGTTCGAATCCGGGGCGTTGACTTTTTTCATTGAGTCGCCACAAAATGAAGAACTTGACTCCCAACCATGGTTAGGCAGTATAGGACTCCAATGGGAGTCTTGGCCGAAAAAAAAAAAAAAAAAAAAAAAAAACTTCTTTGGTATTTTCAGTTCGATCATAATATTATACAGCTTCTGGCGGTCAATAGCATCGTAAGCCTTTTTGAAATCTATATAAAGCTGATGGACTACCCCGTTGTATTCTAACTTTTTCTGTTATATTTGACATAATGAAAAAAATTGATAAAAATTAATTCGATTTTGTCTTAACCACCACATGCCTTGATTAGTTCACTAAGAATATTGTCAGTTTCCGCTGCATTATAGGGTTTTAATTTTTCAATAATTATGTCGCCTTTCTTCTGCTTCAATCCTTCTATTCACCGATTCAGCACTCCGGTATTCAATCAGAGGAGATTGACAACTATTTACCGTATTCAGAATATTGTTAAAGTGTTTCTAAAACGTGTTCAATATATCTATCTGATTAGCTAAAACATTATCATTCAACATTATCAAAAAAATTTCTTATTTCCGTCACTACAGAGCGGATGTACGCCAATGGTCAATATCTTTGTACATTTCTCTCATGTTAGTTTCTATCTCTATTATTATATTTTCTAAGATATTCCTTTCTTTATATCTGAGGAATTTAGTCGACTCATTCTTAGGGCCTCAGAAGTAAGAAAAAATTATTTTCGCTGGGATTATTGAGAGTTTTTAACGTAACAGCTTTTCTTTGTTCGCACATTTTAAGAGTCTTCATCGAACCAGAGTTTTTCTTCCTTTCCCATTTTCGGAGACACAGATTATCGACCTCTTTAATATTATCTCTGATTCTTCCTCATAATTTCTCAATGTTTTCGCGGCCCTCATCTAAAGGTTATAATTTTTTCAGATTCAAATCTTTTTTTTTTATTTCGAGCGCGAATTTATTTCGAATAGAAAAGATTTTTAATTTTTCCAAATCGAAATTTTCGGGGGGTTTTCATTTCTCTTCTTTGTATTAACTTTTTGTCAAAGTTTCGCAATTAAAAGTTTGTGAATTGATACACATCCTGCCCTTCGATAAGAGCTCACGTTAATTATACTATTTTGCTATCTATGTTGTACTATATTGCATGATTGATTTGATCATGGGTTAATGAGTATATTTGTGAATATCCTTACATTTAAAAGTAGTACTTTTGATTATTAAGTCTTTCGATATAGCAAATCTTATTAGTCGAATTCCATTATCGTTAAATTCCTGCAAACTTTCTATGCCGATCGTTGGATAATATACTTCTCTTCAAATCTTTGCGATTGCATCTTCTAATATTATTTTTATACAACTTCTGGTAAGTTATCGTAAATTCCCTCCAATTTACCATAGAATTGCATTTAATCTCTTATTCACTGTCTTTGGTCGGAGAATGACTGTTTATCAGATTGATTTTAAACCAACGTTCCAAAAATTTTGCCACCAATATCATATTATTAAAAAACTTGACATCTCTCAACCCAAAAAGCAATCTATTCCTAATCAGAAATCCAGTACTTAATAAACAATAACAGTTCCCTTCGTACCAAATAGTGTACTTCCCTTTCTTAAACGACACCTCCCCTGGCCAGTGAACCTCTTGCAGCACCACTCTATCTAAATTATATGTTAAGCTCATTTGTGACCGATTTAACACAACAGTGGAATTTAAACGTCTTACGTTTCACGTCCCTATACTAAAATCTCTAATTTTCAATTTGCGCCATGAACTCCCTGAAGCAGTCCCCACCCGGAGACCCGAACGGGAGACTAGTTTACCTCCAAATGATGAGCGTTTTACCTCAGTAGGATCCATGACTGTTTTTTTTTTGTCTCTACCGTTACAAGAACTAACCTGCTCTACTTGGAGACACTTATTAATTATTTAGTAGCTGTGAGATTTTTTAATGCATTGTTAGAAGCTTATTAGAATATAGAAAACAGAAAAAAATTAAAGAATGTTTCATCTTTTTGTACTGTAATTCATTAGCCCGAAAGCTTTGTAGCCGTGTTGCTAATCTAATATAGCCTTCCTAGGTATCGTTATAACGCTAACAAGGTAAAAGCCGTTTATTAAATTTTCCCACAAAGCAGATGAATGGTTTAGTTAATGGGTGGATGCACCCTCGACATCTTATTCTCATCATGTCTCACTACATCTCTTTGTCTTTCTCAATCATGTATTTAATTATGGCTTTATAATTCATGATGAAAGATCTAAAACACTCTTAACCTTTGGGTCTCTCAGGGACTTCAATGTATTGCATATAACCAATATACGTGGCAAGTTAAAGTGGCTCTACAGTTCCTTCCGCTGACTATATTTTCGAAGCTCCCTTGAGTACCACTTCTTTTGACTTCTAACCTCTTAACCTCATTTCAAGTTTCAATCTTCTACGTACTTCAGAATACCTTCTGATCCATATTACCCTTCTTAATGTCTGTACCATGCAATAAATTTATTCCAATCTATTATCCTCAATCCTGTAGAATACTTCACATTTCTATATTCGAAATTTTACATTTTTATAGACATTTACATGATTTTGGTTTATTATTTTCAATAATGAAACATTGTAGCAGACCCAGAAAAAGAAAAATTTCTGTTTAAAGACACGTAAAAATCGAAAAAGAAATACTCCGTCCGTACACCACCCGTTGCTTTTTTCAGAAATTAGTATAAATATAAATATAATAAAATAAATATTATTCCATGAACGGTTAGGGCCGACTTTTTTGTTTCGTATGATTGTTTCGTTTACGTCAGCGTATCAAATCAAATCCATTTGTTTGAATCGAAAGGTTATTCATTGCAAAATAAATTATTTAATATAACAGTGAATAACAAACTAATGTGGCTGATGAGTAAACTCTCACAAATGTGTTTCTATTTGTTCTAATTTACTTTTCCTGATATTATAAATATGTTTCATACGGGGAATTTGTAAAGTAAAGAGAGATGTACATTTTCAAATGGTTTGAAACTAATAACATGAATGGGTATTAAAAAAAAAAAACCTTTGCTAAATAGATAGAAATATATGAATGGATACAGTAAGTAAAGTATGGATACAACTAAAAATGGTCCATTGCGATGATTTCTTTTTTGTGGATGGAATTACATTGCCTTTTAAGCGTTAAAATGGCTAATGTACTAAAATTAGATTTTGATTTTTCTATAACGATTAAAATAATTTTTAATTCAATTATTATTTAATCTAATGGGGAAAAAATAAACACACATCAAGTATTTTTCTATTGGGAATATGTATGCAACATTATATCCTACATAGTTTGTTATTCATAACAAAATGATATTTTCCATGCCTTTTTAATAGGAAAAAAAATAGCAGAAATACTTTGAATTTTTTAGCTCAAACCCACTTTCCCCTTCTTCTCTCCTCCTCTCCTCCCTAAAGAATGCCTCAACAGTTCTCTCTCTAAAGCATCCCCTCACTAAATTAAGCGAGGCTGGGACATTTTGCGTTAAATCGGCCTCTGGCCTCTGTATCCATTGAAAGGGTTTAGAAGATCTTTTTAGTCACTAGTCGTGAAATGGTGAGTTTCAAATGAGAGCTTTCAAGCCTAAATTACTATACAATAATTAAATGTTACAAAAATCATAAGTTCATCATCATCGATTTTCATATATGGTTTACTATATAATTTTTAAATTAAATAGAAATTATACTTTTTAAAAAATAAATCGTAGATTGTTTTGCATAACATACATTTTTATTACCTAAATAATTGAACGGTGGAGGAGAAAAACAGTCAGAGTTAATTTTTGTTTTTTTTCGAATCTATAAATAAAGTTTAATGAAAGCTTTGAAAAAAAAAATATTCATTCGTTAGATAAAATGAACAGAGTTTATATTTTGTGCAATACAGTATTTAAAAAAGGTAATACTTTCGAAGATATTAATTACTCCATTTTATTAATAAAAAAAAGTAAAAATAAAATCTGACTCTGATTGGTTTTTCCCTGAACCCTTCAATAGTTATTAGATATGTTTTCATTGTGTAGTCACATTATCAAATTTTACAAAATACGAAAACATTTTACTTAAAAGTAACGTTCATATTACATAGAAGTTATTATTGCCTTTATTATCAGAATATTGAAAAGAGGGAGTTACAATTGCGACACACCTCAATATGGCAAATCGTTATTTGTAACACGCGTAAAAAGATTGGACATCACTAAGAATACGAATAAAAACAATAATACGATATTTAATAATTAAAATAAAAAATAAATACATATGCAGACAGAAAATATATTTCACTGGTATTCTTTACCTTTTTTTAAGGATATTAGTATATTGATCACCTATTGGTTAAAAAAACAACAAACAATAAAAATAAATATTCAAAAACATGAAAACAAGATATTCATATTAATATGATATGAAAGATGAATACAATTTCGCAACAATAGTTCCAGAATTATGTTTTTTTAAATCTGACTGGTATTATGATCCTTTTACGACAAATGAAAATCTTACTAGTATAGAATACACTTATAAAAATAGTATTTTAGTTGAAATTCAAATCGAGTTAAATTGTTTAGTTCTTGAGAGATAAAATGGCGTGTATGAGATGCATGATACCTACATCAAACATTATTTTTGTTATTTATAGTTGTTGTCATTGTTATCCAATAGTAAAAATATCATTACATAATACAGAATTCAAAAGTTTGAAAATTATAAATATAAATAATTTTTTGGAAATAGTTTTCTCAATTTTAAATATTACCTAAATATTCTTTTTAATCACAAGCGCATAATACAAATTATGGTATTAATTTATCTGAGGATATTAAAATAAATTGCAACATAGACTCAATTATTTGCATTTTCAAATTCAATACTTTCGACACCCACCCGAATGCACAGTACTCAGTGGTTGTGGGTGTTGGTGTGTGGGTGATGTGTCGACGAACGTGTAAAATTAATTGCATTGTTTGTTTCTAATGTGAAATGGTCTTGGTGACATTGAACATGATAAACACTCAATAAAATATTTTAATCCGGAAAACAAAAATGCAGATATATTCACAGATATGACGTAAAGCAGAATGAACAAACTTATTCGTAAGTCCCTTTAAAGTGGTCGTGAAAGATTTTATTTTTCATTTTTTTGAGTTAAATTTTTTACACATACATAACCAGTTGTTTATCGATAATTTAGTTTTTAGACATTTGAATGATTCACACCGGACTACAAATGTGTTCAAATACCAGTTTACCCATGAAAATATAACATATGGAAGTATGTTTTATAAATCCCGGATGAAATGAGGGCAGAACCTTGTTCTCTTTTCCTGAATAGCATTGATTGCCACTGAAAAGCTATTCAGTTTTAAATCCGATTTCCAAACTTCCTAAGAATTAAAAGAAAGGCTCCTAACAAAACTCATAATAAGTTCCATATTCTTTAGCAGTCGTATGAAACCCTAATGCAGTTAATTAACTAACTACTGTACGGTACATTTTATGTTTTCATGAGTATTAATAATGACATACTAATCTAAAGTCACTTTTTGGAGAAGATGGTCGGGGGGTGCGGTCAGCAAAGAAACAACATAAATAAAGACTAAAATATTTATTTATGCCTTGGCAATAATACTATCTACACCTAAAGGGCAACTGTCTACACCTCAAAGTCACTTTTACTAGTGAAAACCTTGATAGTTACTTGTTAAGTGGTCTTGGTGCCAACTATTTTCAGACGCCTCTGAAGGGTGGGAAGGACATCATAGAGAAACACTTCAAAAGCAATTATAGATCTATTTTGGACTAACATATGAGATAATAATGTCTTAGTGGAAATGTTTTTTGTGATACAATAAGGGGCATTCATGGCTTTAAATAGGATTGTGGTTTCTAAGGGTTCCGAAAAATTTTCCATTTTTCCTAATACGGATGAGATTTTTTGAAGTAAAGAGTCCAGCAATAATGGAAGTATTTGAAAACTACAATACTATTTCTAGCCGTTTCAATCTCGTACAGTAATTACACATTTTCTTGCCAAAATGAAGTTCTAAATGGTAAATCTAATCTCTTGGAAAAATAAAATTATATATTTTGATTCTGATAACAATATTCATTTGTTCCGACCTGCACAAAGACCACATTCAGAACCGACCCTAACGACGATACATGAGTCTGTTTTTTCTTGTACCCTCCTATACTTTATTTATAATGAAGTATTTATACAATACTAATACATGAATATATTTTTTTTTTAATTGCTATTAGCTAGCCGACCCATTTTTAGGTGGGGAAGTTCTTGTTCCCTCATGCGGAAGTCGTTAAATGTGTGTGTAGTCATCTGCCCTTACATGTGCTGCTTCAGATGCATCGATCTGCTGGCTATTGTTGTTAAACTGGAATCAAACTCGCATAGACTGAACCTCTTCCCTCATCAAATACGTTGACCAGGGGGTAGTACCTTGCCACCTCTTATGTCTTGATGGAGAGTCAATTTCTCTGAACAGAGGATTAGTGGTGGCTTTCACCCAATCAATCGGATCGGCATAATGGCCTTACATATCTGGAGCTTTAGCCGTAAGGAAAGCCGTGGTAACTTCTGCAGAGAGGTGAGCCTTCATCTTCAAGTTGGCCTCTCCAGATATGACGGGAAAAGATAAGTTACCAATCATGTTGATAGTAGTTAACGACCATGTTGATGCTTATTTGGTCACAGGCTAGGGAAATAAAGACGTAGCTTTGTTCTTCTTTATTTGCTCTAAAGTGAACTGCTATAGTGTGCCTTCAACCTAAGGTGTAAGTTCACTTTTGATTTACTGGTTGGATATTGTTTGTGGACTGCATGAAAATAAGGCATAAGATAACGGAAAGAGAATTTATTTATGAAACAACCTAGGAGGTTGGTTCAACAAGAGAGAATGTCGATGTTAAATACTAAATCGATTGTAACTACAGGTATGAAGGGTGGCCGAAAAATAACATTGATTGGGGGATGAAAACTGCAAATTGATGAGGATGATGGATGGCAAAGGTGCAAATCAGATAAAGAAGAAAAGGGACTAGCTGCATTCATGCTTCATTTTTCTTTTCCTCCCTGCCCCTCCATCTACCCTCTCCCCGGCTACCAGCAGGCTCTTCGGAAATGTCCTCACTCACTCATGGTTATCGTTACAGAATATGGGTGAAGAAAGATAGACTGCCTCGGGCCAAAATTCGTTAGCAAGTGAGTGCCTTTGCAGCAAAATAATCAATAAAAAATTAAGGATTTTGTTATTACACGGATCCTCTCCTTAAAATCCTTAATAAATTATGAGGCAAATGATGACTTCAGTCAAAGGATAATACTTCTATTTTTGGATCTCACGAATATAAGACAAATAATTGTTGATCATGTGGAATTGTAGGATAAATGTGAAAGATGAAATTGTAAGTTTTTAAATAACATGAATAATTTTTAAATGCATAAATTCAATTTATCAAACAAATGTTTATTTTTTAGGAGTGTATTCATTATATTATAATATATTTATGCTTCTCAAGTATATTTTGTGAACTTTTAATACCATTTCATTGTTAAATATTTTACAGTGTTTACATATCATTGTTAGCAGCACATATTTTAGCCATTCCCCTCATTACTCAGCACAATACGTTTTCTATAATTGAAATGAAACTTGTTATAAATAAAAAAGTAAAATCATTAATAAAGATTCAATCACAAATATTTCTCAGTTGTTTTCGAGAACGTTGTGAACATAAATAAATTTTATTATACTTTGAGAACATTTATTTTTCAAGAAATTCTAAGGTTTCTATGGTTTACAAGTATATATCCTAACAATCAAATTTAAGTTCCAACAACAATTTTTTAAAAACCTAATTTAACAACTGATAAAAACAATTAAACTGACAAACAAGCGAAAAACCTGCCAAAAAAAAAATGCAACATCTACTGCAGCAAATTTAAGGCGGTCAGTTTAACGTATCCATCTAAGACAGACATCGGAAAAATTGGATCTTTCTGTGTAAAAATAAGTAATCTAGCTTTTAAAAGATTTTTGGCAAAATAAAAAAGTAAAAAATTTCAACATTTTGAAAAATTATCATGAATTTGGGGGTGCAGAGCGAGTAAGGCATTGAGCTACTAACACCAAGCACACGAGTCCGAACCCGAATATAGCAGATAATTATTTGTTCTGTTACTGAAGCTGTGAGTCAATCATCTGGGTTCATAGAGCCTTCCGGGATCCACCTACCCTAATAAAGTGAGTACCCTTAATCAGGGTAAAATCTGACGGTTAATCGTGATCATAAATACTCACCTCCTTGTACAACCGCTGTTCAAGTAAATCTGTTACCTTCCAAAGTACTGAACCCCTGACCCTTCATGGATTGTAATGGTATATATGTTCTTTTTCACTTTCTTCATAAATTTTAGTCATTATCAGATGGATTGAAAATTTTCAAAAGCATTGCAGATAGTAAAAAACAAATTTTATGGTATACAGCATAAATATAAAAAGCATAAACTTTACTGTGCAAGCGGAATTTAGAACTTGGATGGTTTGCCAGACTTTACCACAAGATCTTTATTTCTGAATGTTATTTTTAAAGAAATGACTTTAAAATAAATATTAGTAATTCAGATAAACTTAAAATAAAATTATTTATAATAATTATAAAAATTAAAATAGCTCTAAAATGAAGGATTTTTTGACTTTTTAGCGATTTAAATTGGAAAACTTTTATTGTTGATTAATTTTTACTTCCTGTACTTCTCTGAACCTCAGCCTGACGCAATGAATCGAATCTAAAATTTAATTGGGTCATTTCAAGTTCCATGATTCCTGAGGCCTTTGTTCCAAATTATGTAAATCACCAGAGGGCAGAGGTCTCTAATGAAGAAGACAATTCAAATTTATTTGACTTTCCCACAAATCCTTGTAGAAGACCAAAGTGTTACTACTATAAGGTGTTACCGTACCGATGGTACTCCCAACATTATCTTGTTAATTTCAGAAAGAATATATTGTATCCATGATCACTTAGGTTTATTCAAATACATATTATCAGAATAAAATAGTTGACACACAATATTGAATTAGTAAACGTTTAACCCAAAGATAGATGTTCTATGAGAATTTTTAACGTTATTCATGACATCGTCTGTAGGCAATGAATCGTTTCATAAAAGTTATATAATCAGAAGAATTTATTAATTCTTTACGTAACTTTAATTTTCCTAATCTTGGTAGGTTGCTTTTTTTTTTGCCATATCTAAAATCAATCATTTCATTTCTGTTTATTGTCATTCAACATCCATAAGAGGCTATTTTGTTTAAAACATATATATATATATATATATAGAGAGAGAGAGAGAGAGAGATTTAAAAAGAGTTAGATTAAAAAAACATATTAATTCAGAAATCAGATTCTTCCTAAGAAAACCAAATTTTTAACACAAGTTATTATATCCACAATATACATTATTTTTTTTTAATATGTCAACTATTAACATTTGATTATCCCTGCCATAAAGGTAAAAATATTGAAATGAACATGCAGAAACAAAAGATTTGCAAGTGTAGTGTTAGTGGATAACTGCTAATAATTTAATATGAGATTAATATACTACACCTCTAAATATAAGCGATGTCAAGCCACAGACCGCAGTAATCGGCGCTCAGGTCGGAAACGTGAACTTAACACTGAGCATAGGGTGTCTCGAGTTAATACAAAAAGCTAAATCCTACACAAACGGTAAGTTGAGTTTCCTCAGTTGAGGTAAAAGTTCCCTTAATGTTTCTTGTTAACATTCTAGTCGTGCGTACTTTGTTAGTATTTTAGTGTATATACTTTTATAAAGTTTTTATTAACCACAGCACTTTATTGACCGAATTTATTTTTTTTTTTAATTTTATAAACGTTACTTATCTGTTTGTATTTATTACTGTACGTTTACATGAATACCTTCCATAGAGCATTTTGTCTGTTGATAGGCTATTTATTATTAAATAAATAAATATCTACCTTTTCGTTTCTACTAAATTAGTTTCTACTTAGTTAGTTACTCTCACTATAGTTCATCATTGATGTTCCTTTTTTATAGTTGAGTGAATGAGTACGCAATTCTTGATTTTAATCCTAAAGAAGGCCTGCTCTGTGAGTCTAAAATATATTAAGATATTATAGGAGCTAAAATGTACAAAAGTACAAGAGTACATTCTAGTAAAATTATAACATGTACAAACTAAAAGACTATTTTGTTTGTCACTTTGTTTTTGACTGCCGTCAAAACAGCCCTGACGAAGCCCTGCAACGTGGAACGAAACGTTGGCTCAATAAAATAGTATAATTATCTACTATTTGAGTTTTTTTTTTACCGCACCCGGACCATATTCCATTCATAAAAGACTATTTGTTTTACTTTCTCTTTTATTGTGAAACAAATTTTAAAAAAAATAAGAAAATGCTACAAATAAAAAATTATGTTATTACGGAACTGTTCGACCGGAATTCACTAGTGAAGCTTAGCGGCATTAATTATTCATTGATACAATTTAAATTCGCAGATCATTCATAAATGAGTAATATTCATTTTCACGGTCATTGTAAAATATGAAAATATGAAAATAGCAGCGAGCGGCTAGTTTCAATATAGCAGCACAATTTTTTTAGCTTCTAAGCGAAAATTATATTGGCAGATAGAGAGAAAAAATCAATACATGGTGATTTACTTTTCGAAGTTCAGAAACTTGGGGTCTATAAAAAATATTTAAAAAAAAATTAGAAAAATTTAGCTAATTTGGTTATGAAATTACATGGCTTGTATATAATAAGAGCCTTCAAAACTATAATTCATTATACTTCTAAAATAATTTTAAACGTGATTGCACAATTGAAAAAGGTTCTTAAAAACAAATTATAAAACCTGAAGAAATAATTATGTATTGAAGAAACAAGACCAGAAAATCCCATGACGAGGTTGACCTGGTAAAACCGGTTAATATAATGTAAGTAATAATTACATGGTGATTGAAATGAAAGGTGTGAAGAATTTAATACAAAAAAAAAAATAATCGTGGACAGCAGGGCTACGTCACTAATACCATATCTTCGCCTCATGTTTGTTGGAAAACAGGTGTAAAGTGAATTAATTAATATGAAGAAGGTTGCCGGAGTTGTGGTCAATAAGAACAAATATAATTAACAACTATTTATTTTCCGACGTTCGCCCAACAGCCCAGATGAAGCTCTACAAAGTGGTGTGAAACGTCGGAAAATTAATTGTTGTTAACTGATCTTTTTCTTTTTGACCGCAACTTTGATCATCTTCATATTTGGCATTATACGGTAAATTATTTATATACACATATGATATGAATTAATTAATGTTTGAAAAATGCGGAAAAAACTACTGTTGGTCTATAGCAACAACTTTTTAGTTCTAAACTAACTATGCAATCTAATACACAGACATTGGAAACCTAAATCCAACAAAATAAAAAAATAAAGAACAGAAATTTCCAAAAGCCTTTTTGGTAACACTAACACAAGCAACATACAAATTTTCAACATCATATTATACAAATGCAGAGGCTGTAAAGAGACGCAAAAGCTTCAAGGCCTTAAAAAGTTCTTCTAGACAATTCCATGAGGAATAAATAACAGAATGGTGGCCAAAAAACTGAAGAGCCTAAAATGTTCGCTCATATTTCAGTCAGTGGTTATCTTTATAGATACCGACCGGACAATAAAAACTATTTGCTAAAATCTGAACTTTAATAGAACTCTTTATGTTTAATAGTTCCCCACATAAAGTTTTTCAAATACCATTAGTTTTTTCTGTCTGAATAACGAGTAATGAACATATAGTGATTTAGTTTGGTGAACATCATGGAAGTTAATACTCATTATAAACTATATTATGGTGCATTTATCCAGTTTTAATTTGTGTGATAATAAACGTTTGAACATCAAATAGTTCCTGAGAGACAATTTATCTAAACCAACATATTTTTTACTGCATCTTAGAAACTATTGAGCGGGATTGAATTTCAGCAAATTAATACTTATTTAATAAACAAATTAATGTTTAATTATAATAAGATATTGAATCCTCTGTGAAAAATGAGCACACATTTTAGGCTTTTCAGTTTTTTTGCCACTTTTTTGTTATTTAGTATTATTTTTTTACATTAAACATAAAACAATACAAAAACATAATTTTTTAGCACAAAATATTATTTAAATTGATACCACACAGGATTTTTTTTTTTTATACTAAACATCATGAACGCTGTAAATATTCCTAGGCTTTTACTGTATCAAAAATGTAGCAACTGTAAAGATTATATCTAAAGTTTGTCTTACTGGGAATCATTTCCTGCCAAATCCTTTATCCACTGTTCATGATGCAACAACCAGGGCATACATAGTCCCATAAAAAATCTCTATGTAACTATTTCGTCATCGGCCTACATCTATGGATTGTGGCTGATGAAGTTAGTTTCAGAAGGATTCTCTTCAAAATTCTTTTTTCCTAAGCAGATCAAAGAACATCATGATTAATCAGCTGCAAGAAGCCATTCTGTAATTAATTATAGTGTTGGACATAATCTTAACCCAAAATAAATAATTCAGTTATCTGCCAACAGACATAACTTTAATAGTATTAAATTAATTTCCATAAAGAACTAAAAAAGATAAATTTATAAAAATCTAACTACTATAACGATGATGTAGGTGGTGTACGATGAGTAGCATACTAAAAAGTTTAGAGTAGCGATATCAGCCACTGAAAAAAAACACAATTTGTTTTTAATTGGAAAGTTACGCATTTTTTTGACAAAGTATACCTTACAAGTATCATGCATCATTAATGCAAAGACGTTGAATTAAAATAAAACATTGAACTACAACATCGTCAATATTATTCCAAACATATCGAGTTTTCTTAACTATACTCCCAAACATTTAAAACAAAAAAAAAGAAACCTCAGGCAGAAATATTTACTGATAGGGTGGATTTATCCAAGCCTAAGTCTTTCCCAATCACGAGACCCTTTCGATTTCCTGAAAGATATCACTGGCACCAACCCATCATCTTTAAGGTTGCTTTTTCAAATAATCCTCTACCTTCGCTTTACGATCAAAACTGCATTATCTATATTATTAGAAATTAATTTTAAAAAATTGACTCAGAATTTTATTTATTATTATTTATTTATTTAATACCAGATCGGCCTGTTGGGCCTTATATGGTTAATGTAAGAGGTACTATTTTTTTTTAACAATTGATTACGGGTGGGATGTAGTCTCTAACAAAAGACACCCCTAATGTAATGCAATAATTAAATACAATGTAAATAAAACAAAAAAATAAGATAAAATAACTGGATTACAATAATAATTCATAATAAAAGATAAAAGTAAAGTTTATAAACAAAAACAATGACTTTTATGGTTTTAACAAAAGAAATAATTTTAATCATTTAAGACAAAGATGAAGAGAAAAAAAAATAAATTAAGATAAAATAAAATTTTAGAGTGACAACAACAGAACTAATAAAGTTTTAAATATTTATAACAGGATGTCCTGCAGCAGCCTGAGCTTCAATCTTTGTGTAGTTGTTGGGTTTCCCAAGTTGTAGGTCACTGCTCCTTTAACTATAGGTAAATGGTATTTGATGTAATCCTCTATTGTCTCTATTTGTAATTTCCGATGCGATTGGCTGTTTCTTACACACCAAGAAGTATCCACAGCAATTCTTACGACTTTATTTTGAAAAGATTTTTATTTTTTCCTTTTTTTAAAGGATGCCACTCCACAGACATCACAGCCATACATCAGCAATGGCCTGAGAATTGTTAAATCAGAATAGCTGTTTCTGATTTTAGTTGGGATTTTCTATTCAGAACAGGATACAGTATTGCTAGCCTTGCTTTGATTTGAGTTAGTTTGATGTTGATATGTTGGTTTTAGGTAAGGCGGTGATCGAGGTGAGTTCCCAGGTATCTTACTGTTTCACTGGCAGGATTCCATTTTACATTTTTACCTTTAAGGATCAGTTCTGGTGGGTCTCGTGGGCGTCTGTGAGTAAAAACATTTGAAGTACATTTTTCAATGTTTAGACTAATCATCTATTTATTGAAGTATTATTCAAGTTCATTAAGGGGACTTTGCATAGTATTTATAGCTATTATTATGTCATCATATGTTGACTGAATGATGTCGTGAACAGAATGGGAGGAAGGACTGAACCTTGTGGAGTACCGGTATGGATTTGTCTAACGGTAGACTGCGTGTTATTTATACTAACAAAAAATGACAGGAAAACGTTAAGGAATGAGCTCAGAAAGCCGTTGGGGTGTCCATCCGCCTATGCTTGTATAGGAGACCTTGAGCCAGACCTTATCGAACGCTTGTTGGAAGTCCGAAAACGTTACCAGGGTGTGCTTCTTCAATTCGAAATCATTTATTATAAATCTGATAGCCTTGCCAGTCGGTGAGAAGTGGAATGGCTGTACTGAAAACCAAATTGAAATTTCGGAATAGTCTCGATGCATTGAAAAAAAGAAAAGAGATGCTTTTTTATAACTGATTCCAGCAAATTTCCAAGAATGGGTAACAAACTGACGGGTCTTTAGTTGCTGATTAGTTTAGAGTTTTTACCAAGCTTTTGAATTACTATAAGTTCGGTTTTTTTCTACGTATCCGGAAATTATCCAGTATTATTAATATTTATCATTGTCTATAAGACTTGGAATTTTTTCACCTTTATTTAGTAGACACCATGTATCCATAATTGTCTCAGAATCAACATATTATTTATCTCATATATTTCAAATGAAATATTCTCAAATATCGATCAAAACAAACAATATTTGAGTATTTTTACAAAAATAATAATATATGAGCATTTAAAAATCTCTTTATGTAAAAACAAAAAAAAAGTTCAATACTCTATAAGGTTACTTATTTTCAGTTTTCGCAATAAAATTGTAAATCCCCTAATGTTAATTAATCCATTTTCTCCAAATTGACACACTTCTTATACATTTTGATTTTTTAACATTCAAATTTAGAAGAAAAAAAATAGATTAGTGAGACAAAACGTTAAGAATTTTCTAGAAATGAGAATGTTTTAATGAACTTTTTAACTTAATTGCTTCATTAATTTTCTTATTCATTCTTAATTAAATTAAAAACATTCCTGATAAAATATTTTTGAGCTAATGTTCTAAAAAACCTACTATTTTTTTTTAATATCTCTTTTTTTGTTTTAAATGACTATTTTTTAACTACTGTAAGTTTATATATATATATATGTATGCTGATTAGTTACAACAAAAACATTTATATATTATCAACATTTCTTTATTATCGTTGCACTCCTTCATTCCGCCATTCCTGCCATTTTCAAAGATCTTACCCACACTATCACAGCCAAACATTGCCTATCACATTATTTCACGCAATTATGCCTTTGTAAATTTTTATAATCAGTCAATTACCAATTGTTTTCACAAGAACCCTTACTTTACACTTCATTTACAATTCAATTTCACCTAATCACTATATAGGTTACTCGATGTAGTGTCGATATAGTGATTAGGTGAAACAGAAATTGTAATATAGTTATTTCAGTGTAACTGTGAAAATTATAGGTAATTGACTAATGATAAAAATTTACGATGACATAATGGCCTGCAATAATGTGATACCAATTGTTGGCTGTAATAGTGTGAATAAGATGCTTGAAAATGGCTGGAATGGCTGAAACGTAGGA
Source organism: Halyomorpha halys (assembly GCF_000696795.3). Taxonomy (NCBI): domain Eukaryota; kingdom Metazoa; phylum Arthropoda; class Insecta; order Hemiptera; family Pentatomidae; genus Halyomorpha; species Halyomorpha halys. The sequence continues at coordinate 50,555 of NW_027108298.1, read as the reverse complement.
GTTTAAAGATAATAAAAATGTGTAGAGACTATATGGATGATTTTGTTATAAATAATAATATTATATTTTATTTCATGTTATACAGAACAATATTTATAGTGGATTTGGGATATACTTTTAAGCACAGATATTCCATATTTTTTTTAATATTCAAGTTAATATTATAATTTATTTATTAGTAAAAATAAAATAAACAACCAATACCACTTTCATAGATATACAAGTAAATATGCTGTGTCAGTTTTTTTGGAAATATTTAGAGTAGTACATATTTTTACTGCTAACGTTTGTACATGTGGGTCATAATTTTTACTTGATATTGTATATATTTGCACGGTTTCACACAAAAATTAGTTCCTTGACTCAGTTGATTATGTGAATTTAAAACATTCAACCTACAAACAAAAACAGTTTGAAGCAGACAGACATTTCAGTTTGAATAGTTATATAATTCATATATAAAGTTAAAGGTTATAAGTTGTTAGATTTGTTGACTTTGACTTTAATATAGTTAAAGAGACTGTATCTTTCTTCATGAATGATGAGCACAATAAATGAAAAATAATATGCTGAAAAGATTTAAAAAGCGACATCATTACTTTATAATTCCTATTTTTTTACAAAAAAAAAACTTATTGTTTTCAATTAACAGCATAATAGAAGGAGCAAATACTCAGATCCTGTGTTTCTAGGGTGCCATACCTACCTGGAGCAGAAAGGGATCAGCTTTTAAAATTTTGTAACCTCACTGGCTACCATTAGCAGAAATTTTCGCTTAAAAGAAGACATAATAAAAGTATTTAAAAATATATTTAAATTTTTTTCTTAACATCTAACAAATTATAAATTAATGTTTAGTGAGTGTTAAGTTGCTTTAGAGAAGAAGAATTACGGAATGATGAATAAGTTAGCAGTTTTTTGGCGTAATGTTTTCTTTTGTTTAAATTTTAATATATCATATTTTTGAATAAGCATATGAAATGTATTTAACTGAAGAAATTGATTTATCTAGATTAATTGATTTATCCAGATATATTAAATGTAAATATTCTCATATTAAACTAAAAAATATATTTATAAAACATGTTTAATAATAATTTTCACATACAAAGCCTAGACTCTGAGTAAAATTTTCTCGTTAACAAGGCCAAAAATAATATTTTTAATTCATCTTCGAGTATTTTCACTACCTTTTTCCCTCTCTAATAAAAGCCTGGGCCCTTCTAAGCAATGTTACAAACTATTTTAGGGTTGTACTTACCTCCACGCATTGAAATTTTTATTCTCAATTCAATCCACACAAACTAGATAGTGAAGCGTGTTATTTGGTTTTTTTACGTCCGTACTGCGACCTTACCATTAGAGTAAAGATTTCATCTCCATTCAAGAAGTGTGTTACACAAGCGGATCGTAACGGTCATTAATGGCGTATCTGTAAGCTTAGGTAAACTAAAATGTTACTATTTAGAAAGGGGGCAGAAAATATGGGACCTTCGGGACAGACTTGAATTGATGTCTCGTGTACATCATCACGGAATTCAACACCCCTACGCTGCATTATTTCCTACAAATTTTAATGCCATATATTTCTCAGAAATCATAATCATTCGTTGGAACCGAGTAGGTCTGTACAATACTCCAACTTTCCATCTGAGTACAACCGGCTGATCCGAAATAAAGAAAGAGCATTGGAGCGCGTCCACCACTCTCGGCCATTTCAACTGAATTGCACATAAGAGGGCAGTACGATGATTCAGTCCTGTCAAGATGGAATTTTCGGTACAATTCGTGAGAACAGAGCAACAAATTTTTTTTTTTTTTTTTTTTATATTTATTTCAACTTGAACTTCAAAAAACTGATTAGAGCTGTTGAAGAACACCGTCTCTTATGAGATATGGATCACAAAAATCAACTCCGTCTTGAAATTAGGATGAGGACAAACATTTCTCCAGATGCATCTTCGTTTTATTAATTATAATAAACTTTATCCCTGTGGTTCCACAATGCGAAATATTTGTGGTGATACCTCAGAAGAGGAAGGCTGTGCTCCCCAATTTCTCTCTCCCAACTACAACTTCAATATCAGTTGATTGAGTAGATTTCACTTTTTTTAGTTTCAGTGTTCACAAATGTTTAACTGGTGCAAAAACCCCGGAAATTTAGATACCGGAGTAACTTTTGTTTTCAAAAAGAGTTTCATTTGTTATTTTGTCATCTCCTTTGATTTTTTTCCTCTGATTTTTTGTAAATAACAGCTAATAATGGGATCGTCAGACAAGCTGTCTTGAACGTGGAAGCTTAAAATCAAAACATGGTCTAGAACACACCTCCCATAAAGGTGATTCCCCAACCTCTGGAGATTCCCTACCTATGGTACTAAAGGTTCAGTTGGCAAAAAACTGGGGAAGAAGGAGGCATTGCCAAGAGAGTACTAGTTTGTGGAATGTGCTCAAGAACTCATAGATACAAGCGCTAGGGTGGTGGAGGCCCGAATGGAAATAGAAAGGCCGGGGTGGACGCAGATAGAATATCAACGGCCGAGAAACATGTATATATGTATACATGTAGGGAGGGACCCCAATATGCTTGAAATCGGTAAAGTTAAAATAAATCGATTCACAAGCGCAAGATCACAAAATCGATATTATTTTGATTTTCAGCACCCCCAAAAACGTATATAAGGACCCCGATGTATTGGAAATCCGAAAAGGTAAAAAAAAAACGAATTGCAAGCTCCAGACTAAAAAATCGATTTTATTTTTATTTTCAGCACACCTAAAAACATATATATATAATATTTAAGGACCTCGATATGTTAGAAATCCAAAAATTTTAAATAAATCGATACGCAAGCGCGTTATCATAATATCGATTATTTTATCATTCTCAGCACGTCTGAAATTAATTGATTGACCTGAAAAAACATAAACATGTACATAGCTAGCCATCATAGCTCAGTCCAGTTCAGTTCCAAGAGTTAGCTATGAGCCAACAGCTACTCGGCTAGTTTTTAGTTTCCAATGCTACTACTAATTTAGCTTTAGATTTTAGTTGTTAGTTATAGCTAACTTTTGCCCAACTCTAGGTCGCCTTGACTAGGATTCATTTGGGCCAGAAAAAATTGGTAGATTAAATTAGTGATTGGACAAGGGGTTTTAAGTACAATTTTTTTTTTATAGTTAATAGTGGATATTTACTGATCAAAAATATGTATATCCACATAGGAAGTCAGAAAACTGTTTTTTTCCATGTTTCGTAATAGGTGAAAATTTTAAAAGATGATTGAGATTTGATTATTGATTGATTGAGACTAATATTAGTGTAAAAATCAAACAATAATGCACTATTCCCTCATTCACAATTTTCTTATTATTTATTTTCATTTATTATTAAGAAAATGGCCTCGTGACCTTATATTCTAAACTGTTTTTAGAGTTCTACTACTGGGTAGTTTCTCTACATCCTGTGTCATATCATTATGTCATTATGTTCAAATTTACTTGTTATATTTTTTTTATACAGTTGTATCAATGAATAAATAAAAAAATAAAATTTATTATGAGATTCATAATTCACCAGTATCTTTTATATCAGCGTTAATAAATTCCTTTCTTTTTCTCAGGTAGTGAGGATGCTGTCAGTAGTGGTGGTTGTTTTTGCTGTACTGTGGCTACCTTTCCGGGGTATGTTGGTCTACAACTCCTTCGCTTCCCTCTATGGGGTACCATTGTTTTTGGACTTATGGTTTCTGATGTTCGCAAAAACATGTGTTTATATCAACAGGTATTGCTAAAAAATAATGTGTTTTATTTTTATTTAAAAATGTATGCTTTAACTAGACTATTGTATGCTTGTTTCAGTGCTATAAACCCGTTTCTCTACAATATCATGTCGTCCAACTTCAGACAGGCCTTTCACAGAACTTTATTCAAGAATAAACAAGGAGGATTTCAAAGGAATCGCCCATCCACACTTTCGACATTCTAGCATACGGCTTCGACGAGCCACCAGGGCATGCATGGTACAATTCGCTCTCAAAACCGAAAGACTGATGAACATACGGAATGTCAAATTCACGTAACTAATATCTAAGGGGCCAGAATATCGGAACAAGGCATTAAAAATTAAGCACTGAAGGCAGAAAAATAGGGCACTTTTGAAAGTTTCATCAAGATAAGGCCAACCAATCAATTATCATTCTATCTAATAAACAAAGTAAATATAAATAAAAATTAATGTGGCTAAACACTGTCCCGTCAAGGAAATGTTTGAAAAGTTTCCAGTATAAAAATTAACAATCATGAAACGATAAAATCAAAATTGAAAAGAAAAGTATATATCTTTATTTTCTCAACTACTTGTTATTACTGTCTCTCACATGTATGGGAAATCAGTTTAGCAAGTCTAAGTTAGTTAATTTTTACGAAACCCGGACATTTACCAAAATACTACTATCGATTACAACAAGACTAGAATTTAATCTCGAACTTCCACCGGGAAGAACACCCACTTGATTTTCCGTCACTAAGGGACCCCGAACTTTAGTTCAGACTGAAATTAAACTTACACTTACTGAAATCAGTTAGGATCTACGCATTAAAGTTACTTCAAAACTTACAGGCTCACAATCAATTGTACATAAAATAGATAACGTTATTAATTTAAAACTGGTTTTCACGTACTTTTTGTAAAAAAAAAATTTTTTAGTAAATAGATGAACTAGGTAACAATCAATAATCTCGATCCCGTACGAATTTATATTTTTATTCACACTTTTATTTTGTATTGCTTTCATTTACAGCGATATTCAGTTAGTCAGCAATTCTCATTTTAAAAAATAAACTGAAAGGCTTGTTCTTTATTCATTACTGGCACTGTTTTGCCTTAACACGGTCCTGTCAATGTTAATTAATTTATTTGTATGTCATATTTATTTCTTAGTTGCTTATAACATTTTATTTACTTTTGGCTAATATTTATAGAAGCATCAATCATAAACAACCTCTGCACAGATGGTAGGAAATAAAGACACTCAAAGCTTACTGAGTTGAGGCCCGTTATCGACGCAGGGTCAGATGCCCTGAGGCTGTCCAATGGTTCCATTCTCACCAGAACTGTTTTCTCGCCGTTAGTTTTTTTCAGTGACATCGTTAACTCGTAAATTCTTTTATTGCTTTTAATGGAGACTTTTTCATATAAATCTTAAAATGAAGAGAATTTTATATAAAATATAACTGCATTATTTAATCCAACCAGAAAATTGACATAAAGTCCGACACAAAATTGTTGTGAATAAGTTTTAACAAATAGTTACTGTGATAAATGAATTTTAATTTTGGTTTTAATGTGAATATTGACTAATTAGAAATTGTTGTTTTGACCTGGGCAGAATAGCCTGCATGAAGTTGAGTTTTTAAATCATTTAGTTCCAATATTGTATTAAGATTGTCCCTGAGGATGGCCGGATTGGCCGAAACGTCGGACTTTTAAGAAAAATAAAATGTGTTGAGACTAAAATGGATAGAAATTAAATTATATATTTTAACTAAATTATTTATTTTAATACTATATAGAGAAAAAAATTTTATTTTACAAAAAAAAATATTTGATCAAGGGTACAATATCTTGTTGTACCTTTGACGAGGAGTTGTTAATAACATCTAAAAAGAATATATAAACCTTGTAATTAATATTTTTTACACAGAAATGTGACTATTAGAAAAGAAATTCTGTATAAATCAGTAATTTGTTCGCTTATGCCTTATCTGTTTGGAACTCAACATGTTTATTCAATTATATAAAACTGTAATGAAATAATAACTTCACTGTTAATGTTTTAATAATGCTATGTTACTAATATTAAAAAACAAAATCATATTTCTAAAGTTAAAAATTTTATTCAATTGGTGACATGAGATATGGGCATTATGAGGTTTCCTAAAAATTCTGAATCATATAACACGCATTCAAATTAGTTTTAATATTTTAATCATCATAACGGAATACAATTTTAGGAGGTGTTTGCTGAACAGGTGAAGTAGGAACGTGAAATAGAGTAGAATTGCTATCAACTAGTTCCTGTTTATGTTCAAGTATCACTTTATTGATAGTAAATTAATTCAAGAAAATTTAAAAAGAAAAGAAAAAGCAAAGCAACAAACTGAAAAATAAAAAGAGTTAAACAGGGAAGAATTTGGATGATTTTGAGAATGTGACTTCTCTATTTTTTAAAAAATTATGGTTTTCACCAGAATTTAAAAGCTCCATTGTGTGAAAACCACTCTTGTACTAAAAAAAATAAGAACACAAGCTGTAGGTATGTAACTTTTTATGTTGTTATAGTATTTCCTGTAACATAAAAATGTTGCTTTGGAAGTCATAAACCAAATCTTCTTTCCAAAAAATAATAGAAATGTAAATTTTAGATGAATTCCCATATTTGTCAAAAACATTTAGTTAGAAAACTTTAGTTCCGTGTTAAGCATCCCGAAAAATATATAAGTCACTAAAACCTTTCCATTTCAAGCAGTTATTAAGCAACAGTTGAATAGACTAATATTATATTTTGTGGGACAATATGTTGCGATTAATGGTAATATTTATGGTAGAATTAATAAATGGTAAGTTTGGATTAAAAATAAAATTCCTTAACTGATGAAGAAACTGATGAACAAATGCCCTATTTAATACAAATATTAAAAATGACAAAATAAAGATAAAAATGAAATAAATTTTTCCCAAGCCAAAATCAGTATCAAATAATGATTTAAAACAATCATAATTACTCAACAATCCTATTTTTCTGCCTTTCAATAAAAATTTGAGTGAGATATATTTATTATTATCACCCTTTTGGGTTGTACTGTATAAAACCTATAGATTATGCTGTACATAGTGTTTCATGTTTTACTTAGATGTATCATAGCTGACTGGATTGCAAAAATAGATCTTATTTTGCTTGATTTTTTTAATTAATTTTTTTCTATGATTTCAAAAAACTCATAGATTTACCACTTCATCTTATTCCAATAAATATTTTGTTCGGAAAAAAGTAGGTAGTAGTTTTTGCTCAAAATATGATTTATCATAAATCTATTAATATGTACATTTAGTAGGATTAGAAGCATGTAGATTTTTACAAGAATGGTCATATTTTAATAAAGACTTAGAATAACATAGGGCTGTGAGTAGATTTTCAATAATTTTGAAACACAATGAGTTAATTTGCCATTACTTTATTCAATAAAATTCAATGTTTGTTTAAAATTCAGAAGTAGGTGCATGAATGAATAAGATAAAAAAAAAGTTAATTTCATTAATCATCAATATGACAGTAAGGTTAGACTTTGAAAAGTGAGATTTCAAAACAACTATATTTTAGAAATGTAAACATATTTTTAATAAAAGTAGTTGAGTAATAATTTTTCAATTTAGAAAAACTATTGGAACTAACATTTTTGTAATAACAAGTACATATATCCCATAAAGTGTAATAATCAAAACAAAACCACTAGTTTCAGGGGGGAAAAAGTGGTGAATATGCTTTCCCATTTCTTGAGGATTAGTAGTACCTGTATTGAGTAATTTATGGTTTATAGTTTCCCAAAACTGATTATGACAGTGTAGCTATTGAATTTGATTTCATTGATTAAATTAGTTGATTTTTTTTTCTATAATTAGAAATGGGTTTATTGTACATCTACTCACAATAAAACTAATCATGCTCTTGATTAGCTTATGAAAGCCCTGATTTTACTAGGGTGGTCATATGTTTCAAAATGAAAAACGATAAGCAAAGTACATTGACATCAAAACTTTAAGGATTATGCAATTAATAGTATCTCACCCCTAAGGATTATTGATTTTTTTTTAACCCTTTCTTAATGAAACCATTCAAATGATCTACATTAAAATTGACATTTTACAACTTTATCACATAAGATTAATGTTTTTATTATATTTCATATACATGAAATATGATATCAAAATACTCGAGCACAGTCAAGTACAATATATTTAGAATAGTATATATGTGTATACATGTTTCAAACATAAGATTTTTTCAAATAGAAATATATCATTATAAAGTGTAAATATAATATAAGGCTTTTAAGTGTGGTTTTCAATATGTGCTATGTCCTACAAATAATTCAATGTTTCAACAAAGAAATCTGAATGTATAGGCATAAGGATTAACAAAGTTCATAACTTAAAAATTTGAATGGTTTAATTGTCAGTTATAAATATTTGTCTTATTTCAATTTCAATAGAAATTGGAATATTTCAATGTTTTCACAAAAAATCTCAGTGCGTGGCAATTTAGTTTAACAACAGTCGTAAGTTAAAATTTTGAATGGTATAATTGGAAGTTACAAAACCTCATCTTTATCAAAATATATGTCATGTCTGATGTATATATTTCAATGTTTCAACAAATAATTCTGAGTGTATAGTTGTTTAGTTTAACAAAGTACATAACTTAAAAATATAGATGGTTTAATTGTCAGTTACAATATGTCATCTCAATCAAAATATTTGTGTTGTCTGGTGTATATTTCAATGTTTCAAATAACAATTCTGAGTGTATTGTTGTTTAAATTAATGAATGTATTAACTTAAAAATTAGAATAGTTTAATTGTCAGTTACTATATGTAATCTCAATCAAAATATTTGTAATTTCTGATGTATATTTCAATGTTTCAGCTAGCAATGTATAGTTGTTTAGTTTAACGAAGTTCATAACTTGGACATAACATAATATGGATGGTTTAATTGTCAGTTACCGTATGTCATCTCAATAAAAATGTTTGTGTTGTCTGGTGTATATTTCAATGTTTCGACTAACAATTCTGATTGTATCATTGTTTAGTTTAATGAATGTAATAACTTAAAAATTAGAATAGTTTAATTGTCAGTTACTATAGTCATCTCAATCAAAATATTGGTCATGTCTGATGTATATTTCAAAGTTTCAGCTTACAATTCTGAATGTATAGTTGTTAGTTCAACAAAGTTCATAACTTGGACATAACATAATATGGATGGTTTAATTGTCAGTTACTGTGTCATTTCAATCAAAATATTTGTGTTGTCTGGTGTATATTTCATTGTTTCAAATAAAAATTCTGAGTGTATCATTGTTTAGTTTACTGAATGTAATAACTTAAAAATTAGAATAGTTTAATTGTCAGTTACTATATGTCATCTCAATCAAAATATTTGTCATGTCTGATGTATATTTCAAAGTTTCAAATAAAAATTCTGAATGTATAGTTGTTTAGTTTAACTTATATATCAGCATAAAAATAGTTTAATCGTCAGTTACTATATGTCATCTCAATAAATATATTTGTGTTGTCTGGTGTATATTTCAATGTTTCGACTAACAATTCTGAGTGTATCATTGTTTAGTTTAATGAATGTAATAACTTAAAAATTATAATAGTTTAATTGTCAATTACTATATGTCATCTCAATCAAAATATTTGTCATGTCTGATGTATATTTCAAAGTTTCAGCTAACAATTCTGAATGTGTAGTTGTTAGTTTAACAAATGTATTAACATAAAAATTTCAATAGTTTAATCGTCAGTTACTATATGTCATCTCAATCAAAATATTTGTGTTGTTTGGTGTATATTTCAATGTTTTAACTTACAATTCTGGATGTATAGTTGTTTAGTATAACAAAGTTGTTAGCTTAAAAATATGACTGGTTTAATTCTCAGTTTGTAATGTCTGATGTATATTTCAATGTTTCAACTAACAATTCTGAATCTAATAGTTGTTTAATTTTTAACTTAAAAATTTGATTGGTTAAATTGTCAATAACTAATATTTGTTTCATCTCAATTTCAATATTCGTGATGTGTGATGCATATTTCATTATTTGCACAAACAATGATGAATCCATCCCTTTTAAATTTAACAACAGTCTTAACTTAAATAGTTTAAATTATTAGTTGCTAATATGATTGTCAAGTATTTAATTAATGAGATTATTTTATTAAATGTAGTTTGGATCTGTAACAACAAAATTGAATTTAATTTTCTAAAAATGTATGCAGATGTGTTTATTGTCATAGCTTGTATTATTAAAAGATATTATTTTGATGTTAGAATTAAAAATATTTCAAAAAATTCATATACTTAATGATTCATTAGTGCCAGGTTTTAATGCAAGTTTTTTTTTGTTGAAAAAATAAAATTAAACAAGTTATATCTCATAATTAGCTTTTATTTTTCCTTTCACAACAGAATTTCAATAGCCTATGATATTGAGTATTCTCAAGACCAACGATCAGTGTTCTTCACTAATGAAACCACAGATGTCTGGAAAACCAACAATAGGCATAAACTTCAGCAGAGTTTAAGCATATAAAGCAAAATAATGATGTGACAGGAATAATCAAGCTATAACATAATCAACGGACTGCATTGAGTAATATTTAATTTATTAATACAGGATTACCCAAAATCAAGAAAATAGAGAAATGATAGAGAAAATCTTTGTTGATAAAGAATAAGGTAACAAATGAAAATTTGCTAAATATACTGAATTGCATACCACAAGTTCCAGCTGAAGGAAACCCAGACCTCACACCACTAGTAGATTCCCATATCCTCCCTAAGGCTGAAGGTCTCACATAACCTTAGTACTGAATCACATCAGCAATAATATCTGGCAGGCTGCTCTTATTTCTCTCTTTAAAATTGTTACCTAAACCTTTCAGTTCAGAATAATATCTATCCCTCAGCTAAGTCTCTGGATTACTCCATTTTCATATTTAAAAAATAAAAATAGGCTTATAGTAGAACATTGCACTGTTATGTGCTTACATTTTTTTTTCACCCTCCTATTTTATTTATTTATACAATTTACAATATATAATACAAGAAATATATGTACATTTACAGTAATTTACAAATTCATTTCCTATTTTTAGGAAAGGGTAAGGATTGGTATAGGGGTACTATTTTCAACAAAAGGTAGTTAGTTATCTGTATTACAATAGTGGAACCTAGATCGAAAAAAACCAGCTGACACAGAAAGCAAAAGAAATAATAGCACGGTGAGACCTAGCTCAGGAATTTCAAATACAAGATTTCAACAGAAAAGAGCAGTCAAATAAAAAAAAATAATTAAATTCAAAAACTCGTGCCTAAAATATAACTTGCGTAGTATAACAGTAGTCAATTAATCCTCATGAGACAATTAGCACAGGACTGAGTAATTAATTAAATTAAATGAGATATGATCTCTCAAAAAGTTTCTAAGATAGATCATAAATTGCTATTTAAAAAGTAAGAAACTAATTGGTAGACAACACCCGCTCAAGATCGAGTAAAAACAATGAAAACACATATTTAGTACGAAACAAAGCAGACTGTCACCAATGTTCAAGTGAAAATAAAATGTCGAACACACCAATGGAATAGAAAGAAAGACGGACGAAGCGCGGAGAGCCTATTCACAAGAAGGCGGAAAACAACGATTCAAAACTTCAAACTCGCCACAAACTATATGAATAACCAAACTAATTGGAAGAATTCCAAGGCCAAACCAATAAGTAATTGGAAGAATTCCAAGTCCAAACCAATAAGTAATTGGAA
>NW_027108298.1:36489-38149 GCF_000696795.3 Halyomorpha halys | reverse complement strand
AAATTATTAGCATACATTATTTTTTCCTTTTCAGTTGTACAAATAATTTAAAACTGCGCTTGATCAGTTGAAAGTCATGATACCGGTTTCAAACTATAGAGTTCAACAAATAAAAATAAATATTTTTTAAAGATAATTTTAATAAACATACATCCTCATGGAGAATTCCAGACCTTTTTTATAATAACATACTGACTGGGTCCTAATGTGTATTAATTTACTAAGCTGGTCGGGAATTTCCGCCCTGACACAATAAACTCCACCCACACACAAATCCCACAGTCCTTCACACATTTTTCTACTACCCCTCAACTAAAAATAAAATGGTCTCATATTTTTCTGTTATATTTATAGCCATTACTACTACTAATAATATGTGTTTCTTTAAAAAAAAATCATTTTCAAAATGGTATTGCTTAGGTTATTGATTTACATTACCTTCTTATAATACGTTAAACCCATTTTATATTTTAACCCATTTTATCACACTACCTCAAAAATGTAGTGGTGGTTAAATTAATTTTATATCCTATTGTTATTGGTCTTTTCTTTTTCTTTTTTTTTTTACATAAGGGTTTATATTAATTTTTGAGCTCCTGATAATAGATTACAATCGATGTTTCACCATAGATATATGGTTCAATACACACATATGTTTTACTGTTCCAAATATGTCGAAATAATAATAAAGTCAATATTATATCAACATACTAACTGAATATAATGCAATTTTTTTTTTTTAGACAAATTTGTTTAGTAGTTATGAAGAAACATCTATGTGGTCTCAACACTTTTTTATTATTTTAACACTCCAACGTTTCGGCCATTCCGGCCATTTTCAAGGATCTATCTATAACAAATTTTTAAATACAAGCTATTCAGTATAAATTAATTTTTAAAAAATCATGAAAAATTACATTTCCTACCGTATTACACTAATAATTGAAGTTTTTTAGTTTTCGTAGGACGTGATGTTATGTAATGTAAGTTTATAAAATAATTATATTTTGTTTGATTTATGAGGAATTGTATTGAGCTTTCCCTGTTTGGGAACGAGGTAAGGGCAGGGTACGCATAGTTTCTATATCTTGGCTTAGTTTTACTTTTATTTTAAAAACATAAACCGTTTAATTAGCTATTTTTCTAATAGAATTGTCTGATGATACGTGGTGTATCTAGAAAGGATACTGTAGGACAGGAGGGCAGAGGTTTACGACGGAGAGTAAAGGTGATCTAGTGGGACATTCTTCAATAGATGTTTTGTGTGCTTGTAGTGTTTGTGATGCATTAGTTGGGTCGTTGTTTACAGTAAGTATACATGTGTCATCAGCGTATGTTGTTAGCACTGTATTAGGGTGGGTTGGGATGTCAGGTGTATAAACCGTATAAAGAATGGGACCTAAGATACTACCTTGAGGAACACCGGCGGACTGAGAAAAGAGAGATGAGTAGGCTAGGTTATGATTTACTTTAAAGGTTCTATCAGCGAGGTAGGAGCGGATTATAAGGAAATATGTTGGGGGTAGGAATTGACGAAGTTTATTGAGCAGACCTGGATGCCAGACTCGATCAAAAGCTTGTTCAACATCGAGGAAGACTCCCGTGCAGTACATACCGCGCTCCAATATGGAAGATATGACATCAACCACTCGATGACTCT
>NW_027108298.1:29921-35934 GCF_000696795.3 Halyomorpha halys | reverse complement strand
GATTTGTCAGTGGTATTTAAGTTTTCTGTTAAGTTCTGGAAATGTTGTATTCTGTGTTTTCTAATTTCTGCTTTTAGTCTGTTAGTCAATTTATTGTAATGAGTTTTGTCCGAAGGATATCTCCAGGAAAAAATAAAATTTTAGTTGTCCTCCAATGTCCACTAATACCTGCGTGGATTGGACCGGTAGAGTGAGATCAACTCAAAACTGGTATGTTTATTTTTTTATAAGTTTATCTTACAAATTTTATTGTGAACCAGCTACAATTCACAGAGCACGTTAAACTCATTTATTTAATGCGGGGGGTCAATAAATATATATAATAAGTCAATAATAAGGGGGGTCAAAGGTTAATAAGGGGTCATCATGTTAAAAAATTAAACATACAAGATGTGATAAAAATATATTTTTTCATAAAAGTTTGTGTAAATATTAATAAATTTACACATACCCTTCCATTGCTACTGCCCAATGGGGTGGGGGTGGTGATACACCCTCATATGGAGATTTACAGCTAAAATTTTGGAAACTTGATGAAACAGTAAACTATTGTATGTATAGAAAAAAAAAATGAAAAGTCAGGTTCAAATGGGTTAATAATTCACAAGTTTGAACATCTGTAATTATTTGTTTCAATTTTATAAATTTAGAAATAAAATCGCCGGAGATCTTTATTTTTTATATTAATTTTCATATTAAAAAAGAAAAAAGATTCATTCAAAGTAACATTGACTAAACCTACAAGATCTAAACAATGTATCGATAAAATAGTCAATTTATTAATTCTTAAATATATGCATAAAATATTATATTAGCAACCATTTTTTTATGACAGTTGTAAATGAAAATCCCTTATAGGTATATACTTCATCCATTTTTTATGTTTTATCCAGAGTAGATTTCAAACACGCGATACTGTTCTAGCAAAGAAAAGTATTGTAATCAACTCAAATTTTCGAGTGCAGTTTTCAATAAATATATGCTGGATCAGTAAGGGAATACTGCTTTCAAAAAATATATTACTATAATGTGTAAATATTCATGAAACTAATTAACTATTTCATTATTAATTGGTATTTAATTGATAAGAACTTAAACGATTAACGGTTTCGTTATTAGCTATTTTACGGTGTGTTCCGTAAATCGTGGGCAATATTTTTAGAAGTGTTCGTTAATCTCAAAAAGTTCATTTAGACCATGGTACAATCTTCAAAAAGTAATTAGAATCTACTTCAAACTGTCAACTCTCATCTGCCAATATAAATCAAGAAACACGGGGTTACCAAGATACAAACACTATTACTATCCGCCGCAGTGCTCGTTTTCAAAATCACCCATCCATTGTACAATTTCCATTTCCAACTCACCTAAACTTCAGCGCCCGACTTTTCACTTCATTCTTCATGATTGACAACGTACCATTCTTGTCTTTTTCTTTTTCTTCAGGTACTTCTACTTTTCCTCCTAACCTTTTCTTAAATTTCTCAGGTTTCTCTGATACTGCACTAAAATCCATGGTTACCCTACGTCCCATCATTTTGAATATCAACACTCCCTCTTCTAATCTTAATAAATTTCTTCTTCTGTCTCTTCAAATTCTCAGTCAGGCCAATCCCTACGATATCCAAAACTCTTTTCAGTTTAGAGAACTCTTACTATCCTCCCATATTCCAGATAATTTTACTCTAGCTTCTCTTGATGTTAAATGCTTCTTCACCAATATCCCCATTAATCTCACCTTATACCTTGAATCACTTAAACGTTGCTGTAGATTTGGAGACCATTTCTTTAATAACCCGTTTTTCCATCAAATTTACGGACTTGCTATGGGCAACTCCCTTGCTCCCCAACATTTTTAATATAGTCCTAAATGATCTCCTTGACTCCCTCAAAAGTGATTTTCCTGAGACATTCTTTTTATTAAAAAAATATGTTAACGCTTTATAATGAATAGAATCACGGAAGTTTATGAATTGTTTTAGTACAGTTATGGATTTGCGGGTGATCAGAGAAATATGATTATTTCAGGAGAGGTGATGGTCGAAGATTTTTTATTGAGAAGTAGAAGGAAATCGATTGGTTGTTAAAGAAAAGTAAGGGATAGTAAGGAATGGATAAAGGAGGCTGTTGGATCCAATTTTCCAGGATTCGATATCAAGTTGTTGTTTAACGCCCATGCGTTCTTCATGCCATGTTCCTGTATCTCACCTTTAAATAACCTCAAGCGTCTCGGAGGGATGGAATGATATCGATTGAATTGGATAGATTTGGAGATCGTCAGCATGTGGTAAGTGGTAATGTAAATGGTGAATGGAATGAGAGAGATCGTTAATGTAACTGGAGAAATGGATTGTTCAATGGATAAAAGTGAATAGATAGGTTCTAGAGAGAGAAAGTGCATCAAAATAGGGACCGATGTTTTCTATGTTTATGGAATCAAGATTTCTCCAACTTATTTTCTTTGGAATTAGCATGGGGGTAGGAACATTATTGGGTATTTTATATGGTTATGGAATGAAAGAAAAGACATAGGAATTCGGGAGGAGGACAAAAGGTTCTGTGGAGAAACAATGATAGACAAAGCAAGTCAGGTATTAGTGGGCTGGGTGCGATTTGTGAATTGGTGGGGAACATCAAACAGGTCTAGGGAGAAAATTAGGTCCATTCATGTATTTCTGTATCTCATGAAAGAGAGGAATATATAAAAGGAACGAGGAGTCAAATGTATTCTTAAAACTAAATGATATAAATGACAATATAGAGGATGCATAAGGACCTTGAGGGAACTTGAATAAAAAATGTATTCCAAACACTTGTGGAGCGAGAGAAGCAAGAAGTTCAACTACAATCCACCAGAGCGCAGCACCTCGAGCCTCACCGAAGCTCTCAAATTTATATAGTATTTTCTTTTATAAAAACATATTATTAATTTTCATACGTACTACTGAGCAATATTGATAAAATAATAAATAAACAATGCCGAAATAACGCACGAAACTACCTCAAGCAGATAAGATAAGACTGCTTCTCGGTCACAGCCGTATGTAATAGACCTACAAATAAGGGTCTTAAAGAACCCCTAATTGATCTCTGATCCACAGTATCTTTTGAGATAGTTTCGGTTTATAGCCGATCCTGATTTCTAAGGAGTTGTTATTTTTTGTTTACCCTTGACATGATCTCTCTCCTCTGCCTGTTATCCCTTCGTAACCTTCGCCTCTGTCGGAATAGTACACGGCAGGACGGGGGTACCTTCCTGCATGACTGTGGCGGCTAGCTACCCACCAGGACCCTGTTTCATAATAAAGTACAAACTAATACTATTAGTGTTGTAGATTTATCTTAATTCAATTACACTGACTTGTAAAATAGTAACTTGTACTTTAGTATTTTTTAATTTCTGCAATATCACTAATAGTCATTCCTATCATGAAAAAAATAAGTATTAGTATTATTAAGACACTAATTTCTGCACTTGTACTATGAACTAATACTATTAGCTTTCATTATGAAACAGGGCCCAGGTCTGCATTTCTCCCTCGTATTTATCGGAATAACACCTAGTTGAACAGTACGTAGCAGAACTTCATTCTTACAGCCCTGCAAAGTGGAGCGAAACGTTAGTTTACAATAAATAGTTCTCTTTTACTATTTTGATACCTTTATTGACCGCCACCCAGCTTATAGCCGTGAGTAAACCCTATGGGTTCTGGAGCTCTCCACCCAGCCTCTTAAATTGTGGGTATACTTTACAAAGTACTAAACCCCTGACCCTTCTTGGGTTGTAGCGGCACTGATTATAATTTTTAATTTTATTAATAATAATGTTGTTTGTTGATAATTATATGTATAATATATAATTATAATAAAAGCTGTTATTTAATAAATTGTCCTTGAGGATAGCCGAATTGGCCCTGGACTTTTAAAGAAATAAAGAGTTTAAAATATTTAAATAATAAACTTTTTATTAATCTCTCTATAATGTGTATATTCTATACATAATAAATTTTATTTTATTTCACACATTCACCAGTTGTAATATTGGACAAGATCTTTACTCTACTATATTAAAAAAAAGAACCTTTTCTGACGGTGGGCATCCATACCTTTCACCCTCTCCCTGCCTAACTTCAAACAGTTTCAAACTCTTTAGCATCAGGATCAAGTATATCTTTTCCTTTTATCTATTATTTTGTATTATTATTATTATTTCCTTCTTACTTGTTACTGTATCTTACCTCTGCTACATTCACTTCACCTATCTTTTTACCATTTACACATAACTTTTTACGATATTTGTTGATATTTCTAATAAGAATTGCTCTACTATTTATTACTCTAGTTCAATATTTACAATTCTATCAAATATGCCAGTATCTATTATTAATTAGTTTCCTTTTCATCTATCTTTATATTTCCTTAACTTAACTTTTTTTTTCGGTTTTTGATATATACGCAAATAGTACCTAATATATATTTGTCTCAAAATCTGATGTATTATCATAATCAGTAAAACAGAAAAAAAAATCCCAATTTTACAGGAAATTTCTAGAGGTGGAGAGAATAGGATTAGGTTCGATAATTAAACCACATGCCACTGTTATCATCCAACGAAAATCAAATCAAATTCCAATTAAACTTACATTTATTGAAATTACTGTAAACTTTACAGCAAATTATAGAGTTACTTACGTTGTCAGGTACAGGTAATAAAAAAAAAAATACTTTCTCCATTGTTTGACAGTGACTGTTTCAGGTCAATGATCTTGATAGAATTTTAGTGAGTGAGCAGCCAAGAGGAACAAGTGATAATTTTGCGAAAAAGACCTATCTACCTGTTTCTGAACCAGATTTACGCTTTAGTTAATCACTGAACTAAATAATTGATGATTTCGGAATTCTGTCAATAGTCAAGTGTAAATTTGGTGCAGGCACTAATAGATAGCTACAAAACTTTTATTCACAAATTAATCACTTATACCCCTTGACTTCTCATCCACTCACTTTCTTTAAATATTATTAAGATTAATTGATCCGACAGGTTGATCCAAATACTGCAGAATTCCAATCAGACGATGTGTAATATCAAAGCATTAATCCGTTCTTTAATAAATGTGAAGTAATAACTAAGTAACTAGAGTTCGAACTGATAAGACACTTGTGCCAGGTAGGGATGGGATATCGATATCGATATTATCGAAATATCGATATTTTGTCTCCGATATCCGATATTTTGATATCGATATCCAGTAACCGATAATATCGGAATATCGATATTTCCCTTCGATAATATCGGAATATGGATTTCTTAAAAAAAAAAAGTCGCACCTTAATAGTAGAGATATATAAAAGAAATGTTGTCTAAAAATGTATAAGGTCATATATTCATATTCCGATATTATTTAATCCAAATATCAATATTTGCTAAACAAAATGTTAATTATAGTATTTTGACATTTAATATTGATAATGTCATATTCATTTCGATAATTTTTATAATTAAGCTTATAAGCAAGGTTGTGATAAAAGTGTATTAATAGTGTGTGCAGAGAAATAATTTTGACAGTGGTTTTTAATGGATAATTGACTTATTAGATATAAATGTTTTGACCTGGGCAGAATAGCCTGAATGAAGTTTTTGGAGTGTTAAATTATATGTTTTCATAGTGATATTGAGATTGTCACTGAAGATGGCCGAATTGGCCGAAACGTTGGACTTGTAAAAGAAATAAAGGTTTTGAGACTATAATTGGATAGTGTTTTGAATTATTTATTAAGAAATTACCAGTCTCAAGAAAAAATTTTAAGATTATAAATAAAAAGCTTTAAAATAGTTTTTCGTTATTTTAAATTGATAAATTCATCTTCCTTTCCATACTTTACACTGTTATCAATATCGATATTGAAGATTAGAAACTATATTTCGATATTTATTTTTATAGAAATATCGATATTTTATGAAAGAAAACTGTAAAATTTATGAAAAGCTAAAGTAAGGAATTTCGATATTGTA
>NW_027108298.1:28427-28916 GCF_000696795.3 Halyomorpha halys | reverse complement strand
TTTTCAAAATTTTAAATTGATAAATTCGTGTTCCTTTCGATATTTTACATTCTCTTTAATATCTATATCGAAGATTAGAAACAATATTTCGATATGTTATTTTATATAAATACCCATATTTTATGAAAGAAAACTGTGACATTTTATAAAAATCTAAAATTAGGAATTTCGATATTTATTTTGATAATTTCAAATTCCTTTCGAAATTCCACATTGTTACTAATATCAATATAGAAGATTAGAAAAACTATTCCGATATTTTATCATCGAAATATCGACATTTGGCTTAAAAAGATTAAGAAAATTTTATAAAAAACTTGAAAATACTTTTCGATATTTTAAATTTATAAATTTATGTTCCTTTCGATATTTCCTTTACATTGTTATTAATATCGGTATAAAATATTAGAAACAATAGTTCCATATTTTGTTTTTATAGAAATATCGATATTTTATGAAAGAAAACGATAACATTTTATTAAAAGCTAA
>NW_027108298.1:18562-27906 GCF_000696795.3 Halyomorpha halys | reverse complement strand
TTCCAGTTTTAATTATTCTATATAATGTTCTAGTATTTTTAAACACAATATTGAAATTTCGATAAAATAATATCGGAATATTATTGCAAATACTTTCATATAGATATTAAAACAATAGAAAATATCTAATTAAATGTGTAATTATCAACATAAAATATCGATATTCCTATATTATAATCTCTATTTGATATTTTAGTTATTTCAACAAAATATAGATTTTTCGATAATGTAATATCAGAATATTGTTGCTTATATTCCTTATCGATATTAAAACAATAGAGAATATCGAAATAAATATGTATTTACCAAAATAAAATATTGATATTCCATTATTAATTATTCTATTCAATGTTCTAGTATTTTGAAACAAAATGTTGATTTATCGATCAAAGTATATCGGAGTATTGTTGCTTATATTCCATATCGATATTACTACAATGTCAAATATCGAAAAAAATATGTAATTATCAAAAGAAAATATCAATATTCCTATTTTAAAATCCCTGTATAATATTCTAGTCATTTTAAACAAGATATAGACATTTCGATAAAATAATATCGGAATATTGTCCTTATATACCATATCAATATTACAATAATTCAAACTATGTAGAAAGAAAAATGTAATTATCAAAATAAAATATCGATATTCCTATTTTAAAATCCCTATATAATATTCTAGTCATTTTAAACAATATATCAATATTTCGAAAAAATTATATCGGAATATTGTTGCTTATATTCCACATTGATATTACAACAATGTATAATATCGAAATAAATACGTAATATCGATATTACTATTTTAAAATTTCTATATGTTATTTTAATCATTTTAAACAATATATCGATATTTCGATAAAATAATATCAGAATATTGTTCTTATATACCATATCGATATTACAACAACAGAAAATATTGAAATAAATATGTAATTATCAAATAAAATATCGATATTCTATTTTTAAATTTTCTTCAATAAAACAATTATATATTAGTTAATATCTTTTATGTTTATGATATGGTTGTCGTGGTGTATCTTTTTTTCATAGTTTATTAAGAGTTTCTTATGTATTTTGATAAGGTATGACATAAAATAAGTCTTCCAATATCTTGCTATGGTATCATTTTATAATTATTATTACTTTAATTCGTTAAATTTTCGATATCGATATTTTAGGTCCGATATAATATCGATATCGATATTGCTATCTGATATCGATATCGATATCAATATCGATATTTTTCTTTCGATATCCCATCCCTAGTGCCAGGTCAAATTAAAATATAGAAATAAAAAACTATTTTTCTCCTACTTAAACTTTTTTATTTTTTACTTTTAAGTTTCAGAAAAAAGTTCAGAAAAAGAAAAAAAACTTATCTAATGTTGTCTCAGTAAATATATGATGTTCTAGTAATTAAATATACCTTTAATTTTAAGTCTTCGACCAATTTAACACGTTAACTAGCCACTAAGAGATAACTCGTTGTTTGAGTTGTTAGCTAGTTAACCACGAGTTATCATTTATTTATGCAGATTCAATGAAATTCATATATATTGTAAAGTACAACAAGTTAAAAAGTTATAGGGCGTAGGGCATCCTAAGCAAGAACTCAAACTGCAAGTTATATCGTTGTTGTTCAATGTATTATTGTGATATATATTTTTGAATATTTGTTAATGAGCTGCTATAGGTGGGTGATAGCAGCAGTGTAAAAGTGTCCGATGGCGTATGTGCGATTGCAGGGCAGCCGCTACCATTAGGCGAGTCCGAACCTGGGGCAAAATAATCCACAAATTTATCAAGGAGCACTGCATGTCGACTTTAACTTTAGGAAAAGTATGATACTGAATAGCAACATTTATAGAGAATGATTCATATACATGTATTTTCCTAACTACTTTTGGGGACTTCCAGAGGCCTACTTGGAATCAAATGATGTCGAATTGTTTTATAGGCAAAACAGTATCATAAAAATTGAGGTAAAGTACATTAAAAATTTGCAGTCTTGTTTTCGTGGCTTTTGAGGATTTATACTTTTCTACACCCACTCCAAAAAGAGTGATCTTTGCATGTCAGCTGAGTTGGTGTTACCCAATAAAAAAGGTATTTTTTGTAATAATAGTTACAGACATTTCATACCTTAGTAAAATTATTTCTGATAAAAACAATGAATATTTCTTTTTACATTGGAACAGATATCTTAGGTGCGGAGACACTAAACGGGGTAAATCTGTACCGACACCAATACCTGTTGGTCTATGCTGTAACTACTACAGCCTCCAAAACCGCTACAACCTACCAGCTAACGCGGGAACTATTGACATTAGGCAAACGTCGTATATTAATATTTGTATTATCAACCTCAATTTTAGAACTATATAAGATATTGTAACATTCATAAATGTATCATTGTAGTTTATAAAGATTCCAATACAATCTGCTGATCCACAGGATGCCTTTTATACGTAGAATCTCTCAAACAGGCAAAAGCGGGCGAGCTAACAACCAAAACAGTCGTAGTAAAAAATAAGAGAGGAAAAAATATTTAAAACAAAAAAATGCTGCAGATGTGTACTATTTAAGTTACATTTATCACGTGGAGTATTCCCCTACGGACAATAGGGTAGCGTGGCCTTGACAATACGCAAGACTCACCACTTAGTATTCTTGTTTTAATATAGAAGTTACACCCAGCACCCAAAAGGACCTCTTCGAAGAACAGCCGTAATAGGAAACCGAAGTCCATGAAGGCAAACAATGACAAGCCACCACTAGAAGAGGGTTACGCCCACTCTAAGAAATATGCCGGAAAACCAACCAGCCGATAGCCTTCGAAGCTAGCACGGTTAGCGCATTAAGTACCTCAAATTATTTGTTTTGATGGCAGTGCTTAAACTCAAGTGAAAAATGTACAAAGTTCAAGTTTTATTGCACATTAAAAGCCTCTCTCCCCCAACAGTGGTCAATGACACAACGAGTAGAGTGAAGGCCGTCAGTGAATTGAAGTCTGTGGGTTTCGAAGAATTCGAAATCCAGAAAACCAAGGACGTTATCAAAATATTTCCGCGTTACCACAGAGGTCCACGATAAGCTGACTACCCACCTCAGGAACTCCAACACTCAGTTCCAAACCGCTTCAATAACAGGAAGGCCGTAAAACCGGAAGTACGTAATCTAAGTAAGCATTGTTAAGGCCTTCTGGTCAAGAGTACCTCACTCATTGAGTCAGATCTAACACAACCGCCTCGATAAATCCAACTTTAAATATTTTTCAAGAAAATCCAGATTTTCAGATGTTCAGATAATTTTTTTTTTAATTTAATGGGTTAGTAGTTTTTAAATTATGTAAGAAATATTTTTTTAAAATATTGTTAACCAACACCAAATTTAAAAAATGAAAAACAGGATGTATCCCATTTTACAAGAGAAATAAGAAAACAAGAAAAAACTCATAATAATATGAAACTTTTATTATTATCTTAATAATTAAAATTTAATATTAAACTATTATATGAAAAATAAATTTAAAAAAACACATTTTATGTACTTTTTTTATGAAATACACATAAGTAATTTAAAAAAAAAAACTATTTTAATTTTTGTTTTTATGAAAATGAAAAAATTAAAAGATTCATTTGGTGCTCCAAGCAAAACAGCTGCTTTTTTGGTGTCCCTAATCCGGAATTTAGGTGTCCCTAATCTTAATAAATTTTTAAGATGTAAATAATATTAACAATAATAAAAAGACTGGACAGTATTTTACCAAATGTAAATTTTTCTTTAAAAATTGTTTCGGCTACTAAGCCATTTTGATTTATGAATTATGTTATTTAATTAAACTGAGTCCATTTCTAAATTTGTCTCATGATGGCTTTATATCCAGACAATTGTTTTTTACAGAAAACTATAAATTTACTAACATTCTATGCGACGCCATTTTATTACAAAGATTTGTATACTTTTGAACTCCTACCCTAATATTAAATTTGAAATCAGATTAGATTTAATACGTATTGAGAAGTGTGCCATTCTTATCGCACTACCTTATAAAGGATTTTAAATAGTGTGAAAGCATAAAAAAAAAATAGTAATGATTAAATTGTAACCTGTTTTGCTTCTCCACACTTTACATATTCTTATTTATGATCTCTGAAAACCAAGACAATTTGAAAGAGAAAAACTGGAAAATTCACATACTGATTCAATATAATAATTTTATTCTTTACTCTCAAAGAACATTTTTGTTAATAGCTTTAGTGAGTATACTAAATATCAGAACTATACCAACTGAACCCATGCATATTAAATGCTTTCTAGAGAATATTTCTGGAACTACATTATGACTTCTTGCTGTTCTTTTAAATTAGGAAGTGGATAAGATCATCCAAAACTACTTTTTTCATTTGTTTTACTCTAGGTCATGGACTAAACTAATTCATCCCAATTAGTTCCATTTCACTGAACTTTAAATCATTTTTGCCGAATTTCTGGTAAGTCAATGAACTGAAAATAAATTATATGAGCTGTTATTAATAAAAACTAACATTGATATAAAACAACTAGAGAAAACATAATAATAATTATGAAGAGTATATGTTTATTTTAGATCTTTATTTTTTATTTATCTTATTCATTAGAATTTTTCCTTCCCTCAGTCAGTGGTGAGAATATTCACTGGCCAGAAATCAACTTGGTAAGAATGAGTTTACATGCATCACTTAATTTTAAAGATAGCTTAGTGATGACTTAGTGCTGGCAGTAGCAGATCTTCCTTTTTTTTCTCAATTATATAGCTGAAAAGTACTTTCAGTAGTTCTTGATGAGTTGATAGTTCCTTCTAGAACTAATTTGTAATTGAAAATTGTTTTCGTTAATTTAAGAGAACACTTTATGTTATCACATAGCTGTAGATATTACTTTGTTTTTCCCACTACTACTTTATAGTGTAACTATATTTTCATTATTGGAGATTAGTGATTCATTTTACTATGATCAGCACTTTAAAATCTATGAAATACATTTTATTAATGATTGTAACC
The DNA here is from genome assembly GCF_000696795.3 of Halyomorpha halys. Classification (NCBI taxonomy): domain Eukaryota; kingdom Metazoa; phylum Arthropoda; class Insecta; order Hemiptera; family Pentatomidae; genus Halyomorpha; species Halyomorpha halys. Next base: position 22,861 of record NW_027108298.1, on the reverse strand, counting down.
AAATTTTTTCTTTGCTTCAGAAGTAGAATATATATATAGCAGAATATCCTGATTAATGAAGAAGAGTTTATCAAGGAAGAATAAATGATATAAATATTTCGGTATGTAACAGTGCCTTAAAATGGCCCCAAAAAATATGCAACAAGAGCTTCTAAAAAAATTGGGTTACAAAAAGTGCACAAAACTCAGCTAACTGAGAAATAGAAAATCAAGGCCATGCACACCTGGGCTATAGCTGTTCTCAGTTATAGCTTCGGCATACTACATTGGTCAAACACCAGTCTACAGAAGACCAATCGTCTGGATAGAAAACATAGGAACAGCTGTTTGGAACTAGTTTAGACAAGACACCCTTCAGGTCAGTCCCAAAATTTTAGTTTTTAAGTGATTTGAATTTAAAAATAGACTTTGTTTTGTATAATTTGGAAATTTTGAGGATGCATGCCCCATTAATAAGTAGAAAATATACATATATATATACAATTGGTTAGGCATCTTATAGTTTTTAACTCCATAATGATGTCAGGAGGTCCCTAAATGTCTTCTATTCCAATTAAAATGATGAGATAAACAAATGAAAAGTAAAATGAAATGGATAACACCCTACAAAATAATAACCCAACAACAGAACAAGAAACAACTGCCAGCTATTCCAAAGCCACCTCTACAGAGACATATTCCAAATGAAAAATGGTGTTGTCTAGATACTTATCCTGGAATAAAACAGAAAGCGTACATACTTCAAATTGCAGCTTTAATTAACCCAAAATTTATCAGTTTTACTTTTGTATTGATTACAGCAACAAAGAAGTAGTATTCATCCATTTGAATAGGAACATATCAATAGTTGTAGACAATAAAGAAATTTTTATTTAACCCACCCAAATGGATCATTATTTCAAATGCTTGCCCTTCTAAAGCTCATTGTCCATAGAAAAAGAACTTGAAAGCTTAGACTTGAGATTAGTCAAGTCCAGGTACCAAGACCAATGGTTGTTCTTTGCACTCATTTTTGGGAGCCAAGTTAACATCATATCAGAGGAGCTTATCAAATTCCCATCATCTCTACTAATAAAGGAGGACAATGTCCCTTATCAAGCATTTTTCAGTGAACACATTGTTACTTGCTTTATGTATAAACTACCAGGCCATATATCTACTGATTGCCCTGAGTGTGAGAATGAAGATGAGATTCCAGCTGCAAACAATGAAGATAAAAAAATTGTAATAATTAATTTAAATTCTTAAGTAGGCAGTGACAATAGAAAAACAAATAATGGTTACACTCCTTACTCCTTAATCACTCCTTAGGAACATGTTTCATATTGGCAAACACTAAAATTCACACTAAATTAGTAAACTAATTTACTGATGATACAATGGAACTTAAAGACTAGTTGATAGATACTAAAAACCTCATCACAGATCGACAGTCGAAATTAAAAATTTCAAAGTTCATCAAGCAATGGGTAATAGACGAGAAGGATAGCTCTGAAAATAATTACAAGAAAGCGTTACAAAAAAGTACTCAGATAGTTGGACAAACTTGGGAAAAATTAAAGATAGCCTTAAACTCTGTAAGTAATCTTTGCCAAAATACTCACCGAACATACAGCCATGACCCACATCTACGTTCTAAAGGGATTGTACCTACCGATTTTCAAGACCTGCAAGGTGCCTCTGAGAGTGGAGCAAATCTTACTGGATAGTGGGGTTCTTGAGGTTGGAAGACAACACTACAACGTTAGGAAACAACTGAATATCCCAGTTGGAAACACTGAAAACATTGTTGAAAATTTATTTGAGTATTCAAAAATATTCAAATCTTTAACCCAGTGGTACTGTCACCAATACTCCTAATCTATACAATAATTATCACTTAATGTATAAATAATAAAACCAAATCATAAAGGACATACAATATGTAAAATTGATGAAATGAATCCCCATTTTTTATGTATCAATGAATAAAATAGTAAAGAATAGGAAAATATTTTTAATTGGAGAAGATGGTCAAGGGGTGCGGTCAGCAAAAAAGAACAAATAAATAAAAATTGATCATTCGTGGCATGAATAAATAATTTTTGTTTATTTATGTTCTTTTTTGCTGACCACACCCCTCGACCATCTTCTCCAATTATTAATCTATGGTCAACTATCTACACCTCATTATGAAAAATATTTTTTTATGTACACTCACAATGTAGTCATGATATCCACTCAAGCAAAATTAAAGATAAATCAACCATTAAAGTTCATTATCCATCTATTTAGTTAGAGTGTAAATAACCTTGAATTGTTTACAGAGCAGGTGTTTAACAATTACAAAAATGCCTTGTTTGGACAGTTTTATTCAAGCATGGATGTCATGGGTCAAGGAAAAATTTTAACGGGTGAGCAAATTAGAATAATGTTAATTCCTTCTTTGTCATAATCCTTTGGAAAGTCTTCCTTTTTTAATTTCCTATATATGAGTTATAGTATGCTGTGTGAGATAGCAACCTAATGTATTTAGGCAGCATAGATAAATAAAGTATTTCTCTCTCTTTATATTTCCGAAACAGTTAACGTTTCAGAATTAAACTTTCCGATCCAGGACCACCTTACTATAGATTAGAAACTTATTTCTGTTATTATAATTTCCTAAAATATCTTTCAATAAATATCACTATTCATTATATAATTCACTTTTTATATTATCATATTATAACAATATCCATTATCATAATTCTTAAATGGGCAATGGCTAGAATTATGTTGTTGTTTCTGAATTATTTACACAGCATTAATGCACTTTGATGTTTTATTGACTAGACTATTGTTTAAATGAAACTTAATTGTTCTAACAGTGTGACTAATAGTTTCATTCATGAATGAAAATTTAATTGCTTCTCTGGACCTAAACCTAATGAATTAAGCATCAGCAGGCAAAATATCAAGTTACTATAAAGTTGATTGAACAATGGTTAAAATATTATAAAATATCAAATTGCATATTTGATTGCTGGTAATAATAGACTTTTTTATTCATAATTCAATTGAATTAAAAAACATAGTTGAAATATATACTTTAAACATAATAAATTTGGTCAATAACAAAATTTCCTACCTCGAAAGCTGTCAGAAAATAAGCGTAATCCATACAAATTATTTACATTACAACTCTAAAATTATTGCAACAGTCAAATTTATATCAGCAACCTAAAAAATAATACTATTTTATTGACCATGTTTTTAGAACTACAGAATTTAGAAAAACTTTCTATTTTAATTATAATATTGTATATATAATACATCTTCAGGTTAAACTTCAATTACCAGGTTTTTAATGTTAAACTTACAAAATATTTTTGTTTTCTGTAATCTGAACTTGTGGGGCTTTATTACTATAGAATAATGATATTACTCCTGTAACAAATATCTGACATTATTCCCTTAGTCACTCAGCCTAAAAATCAACAAAATTAATATCTAATTGCAATATTCTATCTTAAAAACTTAAACCATGTCTATAAAAATTTGCAAGCCAGCACTTTCATTGTAATTAGAGAAGATACTTCATGGAATTTAATAATATTAAATTTAATAATTTAATACAAATCTAACCAATGACAGGCTCTCATTCATTTATGTTGTGGAATTTAGGGAAAGGTTTTATAAACAAAGACAAAGAGTATATGTTTCCCTTAATAGACGCCATGACCGACTGTACCAAACAAAGGTATCCTGTTGGAGGAGCAGTGTCGCCATCTACTTTTTTATTTACTACAATTATATAATATACAAATTAAATAATAATACCAATTTTTTTCATCCATAACTCTTCCCTGGCCAAAATCAATAGTTAAAGTGCTCATAATATATACATAGGTAATCAATATTTATTAACATTTCATTGATGTCAATCATTTCTAAATACAATTGATTGATAACACCAACAATGGTCAAATAGAAGCCTTTTTTGCATTTTAAGTAAAAAAAAATATTTTGTTAGTGTTATCTTTAGTAGTACTCGACAGCTGAATGCTATTTTAAAGTACTCAAGCAAAATTTTGCAACACAATCAATGAAAAGTCAATAGTAAGCACATATATTATTTCAATCAAAGAAAAACATATAGTGATGATATAGATCAGTTGACATAATCCTTCGATCACTAAACTTATTTGCTTACATATAGGAAGATGATCAGGGTTGCGGTCAAAGGAGAAACAAAAATAGTTTACAACTATTTATTTTCCAAAGTTTCGCCCCACTTTGTAGGGCTTCATCAGGGCTGTTCAAAGGCAAACGGGTGAA
>NW_027108298.1:0-18441 GCF_000696795.3 Halyomorpha halys | reverse complement strand
TATATATGGTATTTTTCAGGTTGAGAGGATCTATGAAGTGGATCTATGGTTGGAGGATCTATGAGGATTTATGAAGTGAGATTAAAAGTAGAGTTTACTCATAAATAATATACGTTAGCATAGAAAATATTATATTTTGCATTTCTCAATAATGATTTGTTGCATAATGTAGAAATCAGGTATTGTAAACAAGGGATAGGCTGAGTATGCAATTTATTTCTGTTAGACTAAGGAGTTTTAAGTGATAAAGAAATTTGACTGGTGTAATTATTATTTTTTCACTTTATAATATAGACCATAATGCTTATATAATCCAAAATTAATTAAATATTAATTGAAATTAGTTTGATCTATTAATTTAACTGTCTATAATTAAGCATTCTTTATTCTTACGATTCACAATTGCATTATAAGCCAAATATAAATAGTGATCAGAAGGTGTAGCAGACACAAACTTTCTATCATTCACTCACTACGTGCACGAGCTTGCTTCAGACTGTCCTTGTAACCATCCTTGACCAAAGCTTTAATTCCCTGCATGCATCCGTTCATTCAATAAACGCTACGTGGTTCTTAAATGCCGTTGCTTTAAAATAAAATTCACATAAATTTCCATTAACTTTATGGAGGAGGATATTCATTTTTAAGCGTTTTCTCTAAAATGAGCTTCTTAAAATAATGCTGATTCAACTAAGAGTAGAACCAGTGTTAATTTCTATTATTGAGGAGAGGAAACAATAAGGGTAACGAAAGAATTTGGAATACTCGTAAAGCAGGCCTGGATTGTTTTATAGGTTTTAAATACAGTGAAACAAATCGATTATCCTTAGCTCAAACTATTTAAAATTGTTTTAGGTATAAGCAAGGCAATTCATTAATCTCATTGATTCGACTTTCATAAAAAGTGAGCCAAGTTTAATTTACTCCCATACCTGATGATTGATTACAGTTGCCAGTATTATTATATTATATTTTAAATTTGGCCTTATTTTGCTTTCGAACTATCAACGATAGGGAAGCTAGGTATTCATGCAGGAATTGAAACAAAAATATGTCCTCAAATTCGAAAATTTTCTCTGGCATTTTTAGTTTGAGACATTGTGAAATAAATTTAGTTCCACATCAGTCTGTTGTAAAATTTTCGTTCGCACAAAATCGTTCCATTTTTTTTTTTTTCCTTTCCCTCTAAAACAGAAATAAGCATGAATTAATAAAATAATGCATTAAGTGAGGAACACAATTCAATGGGAGTACTACCTTTTTCTACTGTGAGTATTTGAATATCCCAAGAGAGATACTATTGGTTGAGTTGATAAGGGAGCACCTAGTTGGTCCCATTTCGATTTTAACAGATTGATCCCATCAATCGCGTGCACATATGCTAACGTATTTTTCTTGGATTAGTGCCTAATTAGTTTACTAACAATGAGTAATATCGTTTAGTTAACAATAAGTAATATCAATACAACAACAAGAAAACCATTCGCTTATTTACTTCTCCCATACAAGTGAACCAGAAGACGTCGGATTACTTTACGCTACTTCTTCAGAGGTAACTTGAGGGTTCAGGAATATGTTAGCCTGATATTTTTAATATTAGTATTCTAGTTCAGGATAGTTCAGAATCAAGGAACAGAAATGATTTTTCCCGTTGATAAAAGCTACACATCCATGCTTTCATTTACAGCTTTTGATTCAAAACATGGATGAATAGCAGAATGCTGAAGAAACTGCGAAATGACTGGCTTGAGTAGACGATGTGCAGCTTTTGATTAATTTTTTTGAGGGTATGGTAATGCGATAGTAAGACAATGCTGTATTGAGAAAATCCTGAGTATTTATATATTGGCGTATTGGAGTATTTATCAATATTTTTAGTTTTTAGAGAAAATATAGCAAATGAAGTGCGCCCCAGCACATCATATATTTAAAAATCAATCATGTTAAATAAAAATACAAAATATATGAATCATTCCTTAGAATGTAGCGCTGTTCCAATAAAAGGAAAAATGATAGAAAAACAAAATCTATATTATTTTATTTTAATAATTTAATTTCTAAAGGGGCTATGAAAAAAAAAAATATTTACAATGAAAAAAAAATTGTATCTAAAGAGATTTAAAGACAATTAAAAAAAACAAACTTGAATATTAATCGTAGATTCTCTAGAAGGAAAAGGGAAATAACTAAATTTTAGCTGTTGGGAATTAACTTTACCAAATAAATACCGCCTGCAAATTAATTTTTGAAGTTTGATAAGGGTAGGAACTTAAATCTATATCCCAAAAAAATGAATAAAAGTTCATGAGGTGAATAATCTTAAAACAATAACTAAGAAGAGTAATGAACCCTCATCAAGGTGAGAAAATAAGCCCAAGAGTTTGTGAAAGAAAACAATATAGACCACAATCATTAGTGTATTGTAAGCTCATAGAAAATATTTTCAGGCAAAGGCCACCTCCTCCAAGCATCGATAAGTCACGGTTTTATTATTTAATACGGTCATTAAAACTAACAAATAGAACATTATTTGTCTTTGTGATGAAAGTGAAAATAAAGTATCATTTGACTAATGTCTGCTTAAAATAATGTACAGAAAAAAGAACTCAAATGGTTAGATGGCTGTTTCAGAGGCCGAAATTTGATTTTTAATCTTTATAGATCACTATGAATCGGTTTTTAAATAAAATTATATATTTTTTTAAGCATTTCGCTGTTTTGCTTTGATATGAATATAATTAATGATTTTTTTTTTACTATTAGATATATTACAGAGATTACTGTGAATACATATAAAACGTCATCAAATACCATCAATATTTCGTTTTTTTTGGAGAATACTGTATTTTTTATCAGTTAATGTGCATTCTCTATTAGGTGACGATTCAATTTGTGTCTGGACTATGCTATAAGCATAATAAATATTTTAGATACACACCACCAAGGGTTTTTTTATTTTATACTAGAAAAAACTCACTTTTCATTCTCTGCTTCTAGCGCACGAAAATATCTACTGTACCAAAAAATTAAATTAGTTAAATTAAATTTCCTCTACTTTAAAAAAAAAGAGGTTTTTTTTTTAAAAGTAGAGGAAATTTGCAAAAGTTCATGCCCTAACAGAACTCATTATATTCAATATTTCCCAAAATATAGTTATTAAACTTTAATATTTAGTCACCTTCCACTAAATTAAATAATCATAAATAGTTCAAGTGAATCATTTATAAGTACCATGCTTATAAATTAATTTAAAGAGGGGAGGGAACAGAGATACCCAGGTTGAGCTATCTTTTTTTTATGTGAGGGGATATGATTACATTTTTTAAGGAGTTTTGAATTTTAGAAATAAGTCATATATTTTTAGAGCTTTATTGTGGATGGATTTTTGAACTATAAAAAAAAACCTATTCTACAAAAATAAAATATGAAATATATTTCCATTTTTTATTGTATAAGTGAGGTGAAAAATAAATTTTCTTGGGGAAATGAGCACTTCCGGAAGTAAGGATCATAAAAAATATGTATTGAGCATATATCTTGATTTAGACCCAACATTATTCAGATGTTTCATATCAGCCAAATAACAATTTTAACGGGCTAAATAAATAACTCCTGCTCCCTTCTTTATAAGTGAAGGAGGTTCATCAACATTAAATCCAAAAAAAAAAAAAAATCATTAATTATCTATATATTCAAGAGTTTCAGGCGATGAAAATTGATCAACTCAGCTTAATCGATCTGCTGACTTAATGTTATATTATGTCTCTCTAGGGCCGTTTCAAATTATAACAATGCTAATCTAGCATATCTTATCTAGCGACAAGAAAAATTATTTTACTATAATTTATTTTCATTAAATAACCAAAACCAAACTGGTTTGGAGTAAAACTAAATATTCATATTTTTATTTTTTTTTTACAATTATAGGTACAACAATATTTATACAGCCATAGATGCTATATAAATATATACCTAGCTTTTTACACTTTGTGATATCCAACTAGAATACTTTATTTTAGTCATCTCCAATGCGTATGCGAACAAATTGCCAATTTCACGAAGAAGTTTTACGAGTTCAGTTTAGTTTAAACTGTACTGAAGATCTTTAGTTTTGAAAACTCTATTATAAAAATAAATCGACAGACTACAATCATTTTTAACAAACACGCTGACGTCCAGGAAGTTTAGATGATATAACAATTTACAACAAAAAGAAAACTACAACTCTTTCATTCATTGTTTTAAAAATAACTTCTACGTATTCTATTGGTCAGATTAGCTAATGCTATTGTGTTCTGCTGCTTTATCTAACACAAAAAATCTCAAAATTAATTAAATGAAAGTTAAGAATGAATGCACATAATTATAACATCCGTTACCAGAAAAAATAAGCCATTGTAACTGACTTCAAAAAAGAACACACATCGATAGTGGTGTCGTCGACAATTTAACTACAACACGTTCTGAAAATTCTCTGATTGTATTGATCATGAATCTCGCTATGAATCTGACCATCGTTGTGTATTCCAATCCTAAATAATTGAAAGAACCATTCATTGTTCATTTTTCTGAAGCATAAACTTATTTATTATTTAAGAAATGTAAACTAGCACAAGGTACTTCTGACCTGTAATACTGAACAAGATACATCGCACATCTACTAAATAAAATGATTAACTTTTAAGAGATATTGAAAAATTACCGTATAAAATTGATATATTCTAAAATCGACTGACTTTTGATCATGTATTGAGAAATATTAATCATTTTATACCCATTAAAATAAATAAATACAAAAAACATCCAAGTTAAATATCAACTAACTTATAATTTCCTTAATTGTAAATTGATAACAAAATGTTCACAAGTATTAGGGTATGGAACTCGCTACAAATTAAGGTGCAAGAAACAACTTGAAGACCTGTTAACAGTTTGGCACTTAAACTAGTGCGAGCAGTGCCGTCGCACTAATTCTAGCCAGTCATTGTTATTTAATGGCAGTGAAGCTATAGTCATGTTAACATAACCACATGTATACCTCTAAAGTATACTTAAGTAAATTGATAAAACAATGAACAATCGCATCTTACAATATTTTTTGGTTCAAGTCTTCCAAATCTCATAATAAATATTGACTGACCACATCCTTCCACTCGTAGATGAATTCCCTGAAGAAGGGATAATTCTCCTCCTCCATCAGACGAGGGAAGTCCGACTCTGCGAGGGCGAATATCCCGGTTTTCTCAACAACCTGGCACGGTGTCATTCCATGGCGGTGCAATCCAACACTACATGCACTGGAGTTTCAGGGACTCACACGTAGAGTACCGGGGGTCGAGGTTTCCCACATAACGACCATCTCAACTAACAGATAGATATTTCATTTGAACTTTCACACACCTACGGCAGAAAATGGTAGTATTCACATTGAATTACGTTTCCCACGTAATCCATTCTTTTTATTAATTTATGTTTTTATTTCTGTTTTAGAGGGATAGATGAAAAAATAAAATAATAATCCCGTTATATTACCTGTTAAAGCCCAAAATTTTGGTTTCTATTTAGGTTAATTTTGTTTTGACAACTTTCCAAGTGACTTTTAATTTTGTTAGTTGTAAGTTTATGTTTATTCATTTATTTTTTTTTAATTATAAGTAATTTTAATTTTGTAAATAAAAATAAGGGATATAAGGAGGTTCTACGTTTATAAATACATTGCGGAGGTGTAACACGTGCAGAACAATACCGAAGGCAGTGGGGCCAGTTCCTGCATAACCGCGGATGAGGCAGTTGGCAGTGAAGATTTAGGCAGCACTGGAGCGATGTTAGTTGGCATTGGCACGGCGTAAGGTGGGAGACGCACTGCTTCACAGACGCTCCACCGCCATTGTTTGTTGACTCTTGTTTGTTGACTCTTGTTTGTTGGAGCTATTGGAACCTTTCCACCCACTCACCGGCAGTCACCACTGTTCAGTCTACAGTTTTTTTGGAGTCGTCGGGTTGCCCGGTAACCTCTCTCTCACCAGCTCGCCAGCGGTCATCCTGGTCAACCAACTCTAGACTTGTGATGTGATATGCGCATATCGATCCCACGCCCATCTGTGAGTGACTTTATGTTCTTCCTTCGAGTTTCATATTTTCTTTTTTTTTTTGCTTTAATTAACTTATTATTTCTATTGTAAATAGAATTTTTTTTTTTTATATATGTATCAAAATATGTTTATCCTTTTTACTCCACGATTCACTATCTTTTTTTTTGTAACAACATAACAGTTTTTGTTTATATTTTAATTAATTAAATCTTTGTATCACTTGGAAAGTTATATTTTTCTTATTTCATTTTCTCAATTATTTTTTTTTTTTATGTGATATTTATTTCAGGTCCTCCGTTATTTTTATTTTTTTGTTTTATTTTATCTCGAACCAGCGAACATTACCCTCTGGGGAAGAGGTCGGTTTTCACATACGAAACACCCCTCGCCCCAACATTACCTATGTCTGGATAGAATAGAACAACAAGGAATTTTTTAAATATATTAAAATCGTACGTCCACATTTAAAGAAAGATACCTCAGACAGAGCCCCGATTTAGTAACAATATACAAAATACTACTATTAAGTCGTGTTCCTTTTATTATTTTTCGGCGAATGTTATAAATACAGATGTCAAATAAACTATAGCAAAATCATCTAACATCTCATTTATTTATAATTTTGTGATTGTTTGCCCAAGAACATTAAGGACGGACTTACGAATAAAGTGGAAACATTAAATTATTGAATCATAGAATAATTTCATCTCCTTCTATAATAAAGGTAACTGCCGCTTCGGCCGTCATCAGTAGAGAAGCCGCGGATGCAGCGTCTTGTAGTGCTGTCTTCACTACCTAAAATGTTATTGCAATGATTAATGACATAAGGTCAGTGGGAAAGGGTACGAATATTATAAATAGTGTATTAAAAAAATAAATACTAAACTAAATAAATGTCACAACTGAGATTATTAATGGAAATTAATCTCAATTAATTTTTGCGTAAAATAAATTAAAAGTTAATTTGAATGCAAATAATGGGCGAACAGTTGTCACACTTTTCAGAAAAGTAAGTGGCAGTCATTTTGAGAAGCATAATTTTCAGTGTAACATTTACTACAATTTTAAGCATGACTTGTCCAACATAAACAACTACAAACCGAAAAAAAAATTAAGTACCTTTATTTTACTTAAGTCATGATTTAAACTGCCTTAACGAGTTATAAAGAACTTCGACCAAGTACATTGGTTAGTATAGTTTTTCACCATTTCAATGTCGTACATATTTACCTATATTTGAATTTTGTCAAGAAAAATATGTTTGAGCTCGTGTAAGCGAAAATAGCAGATGCAATTGATGAAATACATAAGGGACAATCACAAAAGTTCATTAATATCCCATTAACGGTAAATGGTGAGATTCAGATATGTCTACACATATTCCAAAACTCCTTCTGTGAAGTTCACGAAAGTCTAAAATATCTAAATATCACAGTTGGGATACAATCAGAAAGTCAATAGATATAATAGATTATTTTTTTATTGAGCCGAATCTAAATACCCAAGCAAACCAAACCGTGCGTGTTTAGTACCACAGACGACAAGTAGTATATTAAAAATGAAACCAGCTGAGATAAAGAGGGATTCTCCACTTTCAACATCTTCAAGTTCACTGTTATAACAAAATGAGAGACGGTTAATTATTTCAAATAGAGAAAATTAAAGGTACTTTGGAAAAATATTTGTTTGAAAACTCGTTTTTTAAAGTCAATCAAACTATTTCAATGAGGATAAAACCTAACTGATATTAAAGATCACTTTATTGTACAATAATAGGAGGGAATGAATGAAACTAACATCCTTGCACAGTTTCGTGACTTTCTGTTTTTGAGCTAGATTGTTCATACACACACACAGATGCAGGCGCGCACACACCAATACACTAACACCTACACACAAGCACACACATCTAGGAACTCCAAGAACCAAGGAATATACAAATATTCTTATATTAATTAGATATTTTAATTGTTTACCTTTGTAGGGTCGATAATCCCCGCCTCCATCATGTTTACGTATTTATTTTCACGAGCATCGTACCCCATTCCATCTTCGTATTGCAAAACCTTAAAAAAATATAATAATAATAAAATTTAAAAAAAATAATAATAACAATACAGAAAGAGAGATATCGATAAAAATATTAGTCGTAAATTAAACAATGATTATGATTAACTTAAAATAAATATGGTTTAACCAATTTTCCAAGTCCATATTTACCTTGTTAACAACGACAGAGCCATCTAAACCGGAATTACTTGCAATAATCATACAAGGAGTCTTCAGTGCTTTTATAAGAATATCAATTCCTAAAATAAATAAGTAATTAAATTTTGTTGAGTAGTAGAATTTCACATTTTTATTTTAGCAGTAGTTCTTTATTTTAATAATTTTAATTTCATTACTACTAATTTTTTTGATCCCAGTAATTTAGTGAAAGCTAAATTTAGATCAGTAAATTGAAGTTTGGGCTGTTAAAGACTGGAATACATATCGGCATTAGTTTCTAATACTGGTATCTAGTTTTAAATTTAGCTACGTGATTCTGAACTGCATAATTGAGCACAAACCTTAGAGCATATTGAACAAAATGACTTTAATACAAATAAAAAAGCTAGTTTCAGCCAAATGAAAAACATTTGTTATCAAATCAATTTTGTATCTGTTGACTTGATGTGGGATAGTTGGATGTGTCAGAAGATCGTTTCATGTTAGTTTTATATGTGGGAAATCATAATGAATGTTACTGAAGAACATGCTGAAGGAAGTTTTTTGAAACTTATGTAAGTTTTTACATATTTTAAAGTCTTGAGGTTCCTTGAACATTAAACTAATAATTATTTGGCTTTCATGGCTTCCTCTTTCATGGCTCTGCCAGGGATTTACTGAGCTTTTTTTAATCACTCATATGTTTTGAGTGGCGAGAAAATAAAATTGATAATGGATACAAAAATGTATGAAGAAATGAAACGCTTTCTCAAATATCCTATAATGCTGAACAAGACTTGAATTTATCTCAAGTTCATTAAAAAAGCGCATGCCGGCGTTGTTGGGAAATTTTATTTCTAATTTAGATTTATGATCCAGAAGAATATCTTTCAACATATAGGCTATATTAGTGTATTATTGTTAGTAGTTCTGAAGAAACCTGAATTGGTGGTAGCTACCTACCTATCGGTGAGTTATTGAGAGTTAATTGAGAAGCTAAAGGCTTTGATTGTTAGTCTAATAAGAGGTATTGCTTGTTTTTCGAATTTTTGCTTCAAGTATTATGTTTTTATTCAAATTATCTTTAAAATCACATATTAAAACATAAATAAACAAACATAAGTACCAGCTCTTTGGTCATTATTCTCTGCAAGGACCCGACTGACATCTTTGATGCACTCCAAAAGTGCAACTCCACCTCCGGGTACTATGCCTTCTTCTAAGGCGGCTCTTGTCGCATGTAGGGCATCTTCAACCCTATCCTTCTTCTCTCTCAGTTCCGTCTGAAGTACATCATGAGATAATGAGAAGGAGAGGTAAGGAAAGAAGAAGTTTAATAATTACTTATAACAAGTTATTGTACCCAACGTTCGTGTAAATGTACTCAAATAGTGTTTTTATTATATTTATTTTACTAGCTGGCACTTCATTATGGAATCGGAAAAGAATACAACAAACCTGCAGTTTGCATATGCACTTCACGAAACATGTCTTGTTTTCTCACGTTAAACCTGCGTCAAACCCTTCGTAAAATCCTCAATGCTCCTTATTTTGTTACTAATAAAATCATCCATAAAGACCTAAATGTTCCTTATGTAACCGATCTAGCCCGAACCCGATATTATTCCTTCCATAATAAACTCCCTAACCACCCAAACCCACTTGTTTCTAACCTTGCTTCCTCTTCCATTCCTGGCAATCCTCCAAGGCGCCTGAAAAGAAGATGGCCTTGTGACCTTATATTGTAAACTGTTTTTAGAGTTCTACTACTGGGTAGTTTCTCTACATCCTGTATCATATCATTATGTCATTATGATCAAATTTACTGGTTGTATTTTTTTATACAGTTGTAAATATCAACAAATAAATAAAAAAAAAAAAACCTGCGTCAACGATAATATTCATAGCTGGGAGGAACAATATACATAAACATGTCCCTGTAAGTATAATATGCCAATACCCTCTTAGACAACCCTCATGACAAAGGCACAATTCACTCGAATATAAAATCCTAAATTCTACAAAACGTTTTTTCGTACAATAAGAAATAGCTAGTGTGTATCTGTCATCAAAATAAGCACATTTAGTTTAACAAAAATGTTGAAGAGCTATTCATACTACGTCTTTTACTAAGATGGACGTTTTTGTGATTAAAAAACATGTAATCTATTGTTTAACTGTTATTTTGGTTTTTAAAAAAAACAGATATTATTGTGTTAAAAAAATAGAAAGAGAAAATTTTGAGCAAAACAAATGTATTTATTGATTATAATGAACATTCGTATTTAAGGGTTTCATAATGAAAAAAAAACGGATATTAACTTTGTTTCTCCTACAAAAAAAAAATGTCTATTTAACTTTGTTAGGTCAGACGGTCCATTGTGTTTCAATATTTTACTAATATTATTTTGAGTAGTGCTTCATTTATTCTCGTCGTGTAAAATTTTATTTAAATTAAATTATAAAAACTGACTTGTTTTGTCCATACCAATACAATGAGTGACTAGCCAACATTTTAGGATTACGGACAAACTGAATAATTCCTCATTTTAGGATCAAAAATAACATGTTATATGTACCTACGTAGGAAAGACAAGAGATTTGTTTGTATATATACCAAACTGAATTACATAAATCTAGTAATAGTGAAGCATTGCTGGGTCTGGTCTAGCAATAAATGTTTTAAGCATGCTAACTAACAGAAACAGAAAAATACCAGCAAAGCTAATTAACAGAAAAAGAAAAATACCAGCAGAGCTAATTATTTTTTAACTGATCTTCATATCATCTTGATTCTCATTTTCATAATTTGAACTGCATCTTATCAATTACATAAAATTAATTAATAATTAATTATATTAGCAGAGAGAATGTGAGAGAGAGAACTCGGCATTTCATGATTTTTTCAGCTGAGCGACTTCAAAGAAGAGAACGTCATAAATAATTGCCTGCTATTTTATAATCGAAATTAATTAAGCTCGTTACTGTTATTCGTTCAAATTGGCCGCCTAGAGGTCAAGCAAGAGTATGCATGGTTAATTTTCCAGTAAGTCATCGGCAGTACATAATAAAAATGGTCATAAATTTCCGATTCATGCTGGTAAATAAATATTCGATTTAATTGAACAATTTATTAGAATTGTCGCCAAATTGAATCATTCATCAATCGTTTATGTTAACTGCAAAATAATACACAATATTTCAATACCGATAACCGTCATAAAGCTTATTCCCTTTTAATAAATTAGTTTTTTAAGAAGTGCCCCTCCATAAGCAAAATAATTTTAAAATATCTCTTAAGCAATTATACCTTAAAAAAGAACAATATGTTTCATTAGAAGAATATCTCAATTTGTTAATTTTAACAAAAATATTTTTCAGACCCTGTATGGGAAATTTATATTTCTTTCACGAGTGGTTGGAAAATTAAAAATAAAAAGATTCCTGATTTGTCTTACTGCGTCGAGTTTTAAACGCACAATATTAATATTAAACTATCCATATCATAAAAAGTATCATTACTGTGAGAATTAATTAAAATATAGTATTAATAAAGATTTTACAGTGAATTTATTTCTTTCACTAATTTCTAGAGAGGGAGAAATGATTTATTCATCCATGCTGCCCAAATACATCGGGTTGCTACATTACATAGCATACTAACCATTCCGTAATCGGACATATATAAATTACATATGTTTACATAATGTAATAAAAAAGAAAAAAAAATTTTTTTTTTTCCAAGTTTCCATTTACAATAAATTCTAGTCTACATACTAAATACGAATATTTTCATCTATCCCTTTTTTCCTTCCCTTTCTTGTTCCTTCCACTTCACCCTTTCTTTCCATTTCGCAATTTTTATTTCATTTGATCTACAAATTCACTATCCCCAATTCACTCTCTCAGATCCTCTCCAGTGATCCGCTAAACAAATTCACTATTAGACAGTAATGTGAGATAAAACCAGAGAAATAATAATCATAGCAGTAGATCAGTTTACAGAAAAAGAAACAAATAAATACATTTTACCAAAACAAAACTAATATATAGATTTTAAACAAAACAAAATAAAAAGTTGGTTAAAAGAAATACTTAAATAGATAAATAAGTTTTTAAAAAATAATAATAATAAAGAGAGCTATTGAATCTTTGTCCTCAATAGACTTTGTTATTACTGGGCCGATTTATGAGGGGTTTTTTCTATATGATCCATTTCGCCATGGTAAAGTGATGGTTAAATCCCCGGATTCTCCAGTAGAAAAAAAGTAATGAACAAAATTAAGCGTAAGGCACGGGGTAAAGTAGGTCAATATTTTTTTTTTAGGAATGAGCATTTCATATTCCTTTTTAGCTTTGCCTCAAAGTACAAAATCCCATTTTTCAAAGAAATTGGAAATAGTATTTATTTTTTTCCTCCGGTGACTAATTTTCATATAATCAATTCAAAAAAATTAGTTTAGGTACATTCACAAATGTTAATATTGCAGGTAGAACAAGATGAGCCTATCGAAATAACAAAATCATTCCTTTATCTCGGGAGAATGGTCATTGAAGACAGAGGAACATTTGTGCAGTTGTATCAAGTTTGGTAGAAGAAGAGCATCTCTCAGGAAACAAAACTGTATCTGTTTACAACAAATGTCCTCTCAATACTCTTGTATGATCTTGGAGGATCACTAAATTACATATAAAGAAATATGGAAAAACTCCTAGTATTTGGCCATGGTTGTTTGAGAAGAATACGTGTCAATAATTCAATTCAATAATAAGAATACGGCCTGAAATTATTTCCAATAAAGAATCAAGACGGAGATGAACAGCGATGGGTCAGGTGGTAGATTTGAACGACGAACCTTATAATTTTGAACGTACTTGATGCGCTCTATGTCCAAAACATCAGAGGGAAATGAGTGTTTTTGAGCAGTGAATTTGGAGAAGATTCCGATTTCATTTTTGATCATTTTATTTTAGATTGCTCAATAAATTAGGTTAAAATAATAACAAATGAAAATAATATTCAATGTTCAATATATATTTTTTTAACTAAAAAATAAAATCGGTTCGATTTAAATTTTTATAGGTCAAATTTATATATTTTTCCCCACGGTCGTCACCGTTATTTTTTCCCCTTCTTTCAATTTAAAATATCACCTATTGCAATTTATACTACTCTTCCAACTAATGTAGAATCTGTAAACTAAGGGACATTTCAAATTAATTATAATTTTAATATGAACAGAACATTATACGGAAAAAGGGTGTATATACAATGAAAAACCTTGAAATAAACATTTCAGTATTCTCTCAACATAAAACAGCATCCGTACTTAATTATGTGGCTTTAACTTCATGAAATAAATTTTTAGAAATGATCTGAACAGTATTTATCTTTTGTGAAAAATGAAATTTTACAAGTTAAAATCCTAATTTCCATTAAGATATGTATTAATCAGTGAATTAAAAAATATTCAATAAATTTTAAAAAGCAGAAATAATGAATTATATAAATATATTATATATAAATAAATGATCGACCGTATTATTTCAAATAAGGAAGAAGACGGTCGGGGGTGTCCTCAAAAGAAAACAGAAAACAAGGAACTTAAATAGTTGTTAACTATTTTAGTTTCCTTTTGACTGTCCCGTCCCCCCTCGACCAAATTCTTCATAAATTATAATAAATATCAAACAATAATTTAATCTATCCTTGTCTTCTCCTAGAAGTAATCACTCTTATCAGTTATTTGAATTGGTTATGCAATGAGATACATTATGTAAACAATATTAAAAGCGGAATCAACTTTATCTTTTAGTGTAGTAATTAATAATGCTCAAACTGGCACCCAAAAAAGTTCATTTATTAATTTAATGCAAAGGCTATAGCATTCGTTCAAGATAATGCAAAATCAAACTTTATTCATAACCAGTGAAGGTTTAATTAGCATTCGATGTATAGAATCAAAAGTTGCCAGAATATAAGCACACACAAAAAAAAATTTTATTGTCGACCTGTGTGGCACTAGAGAAAGTAGGTACGTTGAAATGAGTCAACAGCAGGAAAATTGCAGACGAAAGCAACCTTGATGAACAGGCTATGAAGACGTCACCGCTTGGACATCCATTCCTCATTCTGAACTTGTTTAGCCTATTTAATTTTTTCTCCCTTTTCTTTATCAATATCAATTAAGACCATGTTACCTTAGATTATCTCATATTACTTATTTACAAACTTCAAACTTTAGTAGTGATGTTTGATATGTTAAGATGTACTATTTTTTTTTTTCAATATATTTTTATTATCCGATAACATATATATATATATATTCTTTCAGTGTGTCTTATTTGTATACATTATATATATAAACCTTCATATATGTATGTATATATTGATTTGTATCCTCTTTTAAATGTTCGACATAAGTGTGTATATCACTTTCTTTATTTTAACGATTTGACGTCATTTTACATTTAGCTTGTTTATTTATTTATTAAATTTTTTTATTATTTTAAATTATATTGTAGGGATAGATACTGCGATGTAAGTGCATGTATGCATGTCTTTTTTTTTTTTTCTTGGAATATTGTTTCTTTTAATATTTATGAATTTTGACTGTATATTAGTGATTTACTTATTTATTTTAATATTTATGAATTTTAACTGTACTTTAGTGAATTATTTTAACTATGCATGTGCTGGGTAATCTTGGATGGGAAAAAGAATTTTAAAAAAAGGAAAGAGGGAAAAGTTAGAAAGAATAAAAACAAACGAAGATGAATATGAAATAAAAAAAAAGATTGAAGTGGGTCAGACAGTATGGGTTCCGAGGACTGGAGGGACAGTTCAAGAGGCAGTTGTCGCCTCTCTGATGTCTGTGGCTACTGAGAAGGGTGGTGAAAAGGACTTTGTAAAAGTAGAATGGCCATATGCAGAAGGGGTAGTTTTAGGAAAGACTATCTCCATTGAAGATATTTTTCCTCGTCCACCAAAAGCCCAAGGCAGCATCACGGAGGCAGGCGGCGGACAACAAGACAAAAACCCACGCCCTCAGGATAAGGTTTGTCCTAACTGTGGACTCTCTTTTAAGGGTGAAAGAGGACTCGGAACCCATATCGCAAAGAAGCATCCCAGGGAGGCCAATAATAACACACAAAGGGGAATAATTAGGAATGTGATAGGTCCTAAAAATGAAGAGGATGGAAAATTTAAAATAAAAGAAGACATTGCAAAATGGTCTACTACTTTCAAAAGCCTACATGAGCAAAATACCATGAATACTGCGGATTTTGACGAAGCCGTAGGCAAGTTCCTAATACTTCTAAAGACGATCAATGCGGAACTACCAGGCCCCAGCACCCAACCGCCAAATTTTAAAAAATGAGGAAGAAAAATAAATCTTATATGGTGGAAAAAGGTGCTGGAAAAGTATCAAATCCGCAGAGGGTCAATAAAGCAGACCGGAGTCGTCGGCAAGAACAATATCAGTACGACGTTGCACAATACAACTATTACAATAAAATAAAAAAATTAGTGCAAAACATCATGAATACTGACGCTCCTAAGCAATGTCCCTTAAAGGTGGCTGAAATTGAGAGGCATTATAAGACCCTTTTGAAATCGAAAATCTCCGTTAGCGTGAGGTGTATGAAGAACAGGCCCCGAGGCCGAATTTGAACTCAGTAGAAACTGCATTAATAAGGAAAGCTATTAAATCTATCTCTTTAGCTACACCGCTGGGGCCGGATGGTGTTTTAATCTAAGTTCTTTGATATAGCCCATATAATTAAGAGAATTACAGAGATAATGCTGAAGGTGGCTTATGTACTAGAACCACTTAGAAGGGGGCGCACGATTTTGATATATAAAGGCAAAGGAGATGCAAATAATATATCATCCTGGAGGCCGATTACGATATATTCGATTGTGCGCCGAATTATTGAGAAGGTGCTCGACTGTGAACTTAGGAAACAGGTCACATTCCACAGAAATCGAAGGGCCTTCTGAGAACGCACGTCAACGCGAGAATTATCGATGCGATTTTGAAGGATGCAAAAAGTAAGAAAAGTAATTACGGGGTGGTATTTCTCGACGTTGTTGGTGCTTTTGACAGTGTTGGCCATGATCTTATTGTGAGCTCACTGAAGGCGAGGGGTGAGTCATCGGATCTTAAAAATGTGATTTCAGCTCTCCTTACAACAGACAACATCAAAATAAATGAAGGTTCCCACTCAACAAGCCAAATCAGAGTAAAGCGTGGAGTATCTCAAGGCGGCCCCTTGTCTTCTTCGCTATTCAACCTGGCCATAGACCATCTATACCGCGACCTGTGTAAGCAAAACTTTGTAAGTAAATATGGATATAAGCTTAATAGTGACCAAGGTTATGTGGGCTTCACAGGGTTCGCGGATGACCAGGGGGTTTCAGCGTGCGACAGGGTTGGTTGCTGCGGAAAGAGTCATTGATAGCGTATGAAGGATGTTCAAAGAAATCGGTTTGGCATTGAATCCTCAATAGAGTGTGGGCGTCGTCATAAATAAAAAACTGGAATCGACGAAGCTCTCCCTCGAGATCGGAGAAAGCATCCAAATAATGAAAGAAGGCGACACTATAAAATATTTAAGTTGCACATTCACGGGAGAGCTACACTTCAACGAAGATTCGGTGAGAAAGTTGAATAAGAATCTGGATAAGCTCGTCACCTCGTGCTTGCTTAAGCTCGAGCAGAAGGTCAACAATGTCAACCAAAATGTGTTCTCGCGTCTTACATACTCTCTCCAAACTGCTCCCCTCACAAAGCTACGTCCTGAATTCCTAGATGGCATCGACACAATGATTCGCAAAAGTAATAAAGCCATTATAGGGCTCCCTGCGAACACCTCCACGGCGATGTTGTATGTTCTGAGGAGGTGCCGAGGTCTGGGCTGGATCCGCTGCTCTACAACACAGGTCCATTGCTCAGCGGCTGTCAAATGTACCTGATGCCTTGTTCCAGTCCACTTTCGATTGTTCAGCCGAGATTGCTGAATGTGCCGATAGATTGGGTGTTGATCAGGGGCATTGGAGTGTGAAAGCTCAACGACAATCGCTACGTGAAAATGCGTTTGAGGAATGGGCTAATTGCAGGTGGCAGGGTATTGGAGTACGCCATTTCACAGAGACCCCGAATGCAAATAAGTCTATGTACGATAATCAAATACTTACGGGCTCTGAATGGTCCAATACCCTGAAATTGAATATAAATTATGCACCCTTACGTGGAGTCCCAGTGTCAGTGGACAGGATAGAGTAGTTGGGTCCCTCTTTCGCAAATGCAACAGAGAGCCGGTAACACTAGCACATGTGCTGGGGAAATGCCCCAATAACTCCCTCCTCGTAACACGCCGACATCATGGAGTGAAGTACGTGTTAATGAAGCTCCTAAAAGAAAGAGATTTTGCCTGCTTTGACGAGGTCTACTATATAGATACGGATGGATCCACAAGATATGCGGATATTGTTGCTTTTCCTAAGAAGGGGAAGTCCCACCGTGAGATGTAAAAATAACGACCTTGACCAGGCAAATAAAGTAGATAGGGAAAATAAGAAAATCTACGATAAATGCATCCCTTTCCTCAAGGAGAAGTTCCGTGAGCGCTTCGGAGAACGAGACTTCAACGTGAGAGGCCGTGGAACGATTCCCAGCACAATTAGGAGGTTTTGGAGGAACTCATGGTCGATGTCCAGGACGTGGCTAACAGAGAATATAACACTCGACTCCCTGGGAATCATCTACCACCACATGCATGGAAATTAATGAGTAGGGGAGTTATCCAGAGGAGGGATGGCATGCATAGATCGCATATCTTGTTAGTTATTTTATTTATAACTTTATAATTTTTAATATTTGTTATATAGGGGAATTTGTCGATCAAATGAAATAAATTTGAAATGGAAGGGAAAGAAAAAAAGAAAAAAATGAATAAATTGAAAAACTTGTATTTAGTGTGTAGACTGGTTTAATTGTAACAAAAAAGTAAAAGAAAACTGTGGGAAAAAAAGTTTTTAT
Organism: Halyomorpha halys; assembly: GCF_000696795.3. Taxonomy (NCBI): domain Eukaryota; kingdom Metazoa; phylum Arthropoda; class Insecta; order Hemiptera; family Pentatomidae; genus Halyomorpha; species Halyomorpha halys. The sequence goes on along the minus strand of NW_027108298.1, from coordinate 95 downwards.
AAAAAAAAAATAATAATAATATATCATATAAAAATATGTAATTTATATATGTCCGATCACGGATTGATTAGTATGCTGTGTAATGTAGCAACCCG
>NW_027108297.1:0-4127 GCF_000696795.3 Halyomorpha halys | reverse complement strand
ATAATAAATAAAAAAAGAAAAGAACGACAATATGTCTTTCTCTTTTTTAGTTCCTGGGAAAATGGTTCATAAAAAAACCTGTTTTCTACCTCCTTCCGACTGTACTAAGGATTCTTCTTGTTTTTTTTTTCTTTCATCAAAGTAAGCACTACGTTTTATTCTGTTTCATTTTTTCCTGTTTCATTTTTATTTATTGATAGATACTACAATCTGCCACACTGTTGTGGGTAATAGGTAATAGTGATGAATGATCATAATCATACTAGAATAAAAATAAATAAATAAATGAATAAATAAAAATCTCTCTCTTAAAATATATACAAACAGAAGGATAAACAAAATGAACATAATAAAACTATGTGCATGAAAAAATAAATAATGATAAAATAATATAGTTTCTAGTCACATTTACACTCTTATATACAACATTTACACACTCGACCTGAGGATCCCCCACGTGTGAGGGGTACAGCAGAGCTCAAAAGATCCCAGTGCATCCCTCTCGCCGCATCTCTGGTACTAGGAAATTGAAGTGAAAATTTCTAATGAATTTTCAAATTAGATACAGATGTAATGCCAGTCGTTACGATTTTAAAATAATATTTTGTACCCTTATATAAAGAGATTTTTTTAATTATTAAACACAAATATATCATACAATATAAGAAAAAAAATCCTTTTTATGTTTTATAATTTTATTTTAAAATTTCGGGTTTTCATAACCAATTTCCTTACTGTATTGACATTTTATTATATTACACATTACATACCATGATAATGCATATCTTTTAATAAAAGATAATAAATATAAGTCCATCGAAAAAATAAATTAATTCTGATACAAATATCAATTTCAATATTAAAGACGTTAGAACTTTCTAGCTTGATCTTTCCAGCGGATGAGTAGTCATGATCTAGTTTCTGAAAAGTGTTGTTCCCCTTAACATAATCAAATATTTACTTGATCTAGTTTATAATATATAGATTCATAAAGCAAAAGTGAAGTTTAAAAATTAATGGCTGTAGTTATATTCCTGCAACGTTTTGTCACCTCGGAGTGTTGATATAAATTATCAATCTTGTAACTGGATTTAAACATAATATTGGAAGGATAAAAGGAACGTACACATTGCCTACATTCCTTCCTCCGAATTTAATTTTTGATTACTCTCTAAAGAAAACATCACCTCGGACGACATATGAGAGTAGACGGACCGTTAAGACCCCCTTGATGAAGGTCCTGGATATGAGCCCTACTAAGACCCGGTTGAGGTAGGGCAGGCGATATGGAGTACCTCCACATGTGCTATAAAAAGCTGCAAAGGGCCTCCGGATTGGAAACCGGCGAGAGCGGAGAAAACCTAAGCTCCAATGATAGGTGTCCTAAATGAACACCCTTCCGCACTTGACTGATGACCCTATCCGTCTTCCACGGCAAAGTACTCCGCCTTTCTTATTGTTTGTTCCACTCTCATATTTCTTAGGGGTTTTCGGCAGTGGTAGACCAAGCCAGGGGTATATATGGATAAAGCAATGATCCTCGTCTGTAGAATTACGTTTGTGACGTGTTATAAATTGCATTTTTTTAAATTCCAGATCTCCGATCTATCAAGTTTTAAATAAGAGCCATTATGAAACCTTAGTTTGATTTTAAATATTGAATCCTAAACCAGGAAGAACTATACTGGTCTGCTCAATGACCGAGCACTGTAACTTCGGCTGTCTTGTAAAGCGGCTGTTTATTAGAATGATATCCTACTAATGATGAGATTTTATAGGTGATCAATATTTTTATATATTCGGATATTTAATATGTTAATGCAGGTTTTATGGATAAATTATTAAAAATTACAGTTTTCTCTGTGAAAACTTGTCAGTCAGAAGCATCTCCAAGAATTTAGGAAGATAAAAATTATCTACTTATAAGTTAATTATTTAATTCTTTTAACGAAAAAAAAGTTTAATAAGAACAGAATGACAACTTTTGCTCAATTTTATTTGTGATGTGATTCGAGCCTTCGTGTTCTCTCATCCTCTTATTATTATATTTAATTTAGTATATTAATAAACTAAATTAATTAAATAAATTTCCTACGTTTTTAGATTTACCTAAATCGATATTTATATTGGAATTAATTTGTTTTTTCGATTATCTTATGTTAATTATCTTTCAGTAATATAAATGCATAATCATAGTATTTAATTTGTAATGGAATAAAATATCGATCCAGGAAGAAAATGGGTAATAAGAACTTGCAATGTCCTCAAGAATTTAAAAAAAAAAACATAAAAGGGTTTTTCATATACTGTACGAATAAATAATTAATATTTGCATCAAGAATGATAAAAAATCCTTTTTTTTTTTTAAATACAAAATATTATTTTTTAATTGTAACGACTGAGGTTGCATTTGAATGAATGAAAAAATAATTTTATTCTAGGACACATGTCCACTAATAATAAATGGTTCACAGATTACAATTATTTATTTGGCATACATTTAAAAAGTTTCAGCTAGGTAAATGAAATTACATTAAGATCTTAGTTTAGTTACTATTTATAATGGTTTAATGACTGATAATTAGACATTTTTATCACAGCTATGTAAATCGGAACCATCTGCCGCGTGGGTTTTATCTCGTTCTTTAGAAGGATAAAAAGATTTCTCTTCGGGTTTCATTTCGATGAGCAGGGAACGCGGGGGGAAAAACTCCTTTATTTAAGGAGGGTTCCTTCCCCATTGGAAAAACAGACTGAGGAGGCGGTGAGATCTAGCCTTGCCCAGATAGCGGATCTCTAGCACCTCCTCCCACCTGGCCGAAAATCAATTTTTTCTAGGAACAAGAACTCCTCTTGGAACTGCAATTTCAAATCTGGAATGTCGGTGTAAATAAAAAAAAATGCATATTCATATAATTGAGGGTTTAATATTGTTCTTATTTCCCATTTCTCGAAATCGATGCTGGTATTTTCAGCAATCGCGTGGAATAAAGTTGGTAAAAAAAATTATTGATTCATTAAACTAAAAATTGTTTTATTAATATTTACAACTTTAATAATAATAGAAATATGTTCGTTATAAATGCTATATTTAATTCTTAGGAAGATTCATGAAAATTGATGGGTCTGCCCAAAACAAAGAACATATAAGATTGGTCGTATGGAGTTTTGGAGAATTTTGACTTATAAATTATATGCAGACAGAATTTTAAGCCTGGAGACATTTTTACGTTCTTTCTTTTATAACACAAAAATTGTTCTTCCTAGCAAAAATTTACAAAATTTTAGGAGTTAAAGAAGATTAGACTTTGCTTCAAATGAGTTTCTAATATTATAAATTCTTTTCCGGATTACGGTCGGGAGACATCTTTTTTACATACTTCTGTGCGTACCTAAATGTTTTATCTCCAGTTAATTTACAATATATGGCTATGAAAGAGATGATTAAACCTCACAGCCCCGAAGTTGAGTAATATTTTTAAACTTTATTAGGCTTTTCAAGCTAGAAATATGTCTAAGAATGGCGAAAAACGCACGAAATTCGTTCAATACGTATAAATCTAGTTCGATGATATATATCCTGCCGATATATGACATTTATTGGACCGAAATTGTATATCTCACAAATTACGTTTTTGCTAGTGCCAGGGTACGCTATTCTGATTATTTCGAGGATTAATTACTAAAAATCGTTGTTTCTGAATCTTCTCTTCATTTACAGGCTGAACCTACGGGTTTGTTATATATCAACTGGAAGTAAGTTAGGATTTGTACAGATGAGTGAATGAGGGTGTAAATGTGGCTGGTGCCCGTGAGTGAGTGGTTGGGTCCAACAAATGATTGTGTAGTATTCAAATTCGAAACGTAAGGTATTCAATCTAAAAGATTTTCAATTAACTGTCGTTTGAATGGAACAGATATTATAGCATCGGTTTCATGTAAATTGATTTTAAAAAGTCACTTTATTGAATTTCTTGGCCGTTAGTAAAAATCGTTTTTGCACCGCCGATTTGGACCGCACTCCAGGACCGAATTCATGATATTTATTCGACGCATACTTAAATTTTCTCTTATTAGGAGAGAGAGAGAGAGAGAGAGAGAGAGAGAAATACTTTATTTATCTATGC
>NW_027108296.1:0-5342 GCF_000696795.3 Halyomorpha halys | reverse complement strand
ACTTATTTAAAATTGTGATGTTTAGCAAATATGACAGAAACAGAAACAAAAAATATTTTCTTTTTAAATAAAAAAAAACTTTTAACCTATGCACTCGTCCCGGGTTTCGGCACCAGTTACGTGTTGGCTTAGAAAAACTAATAAGAAAGGAAAATGGTGTCGGAATACTCTATCAATGCGTAAACAAGACTGACTTTTATTGTATTCAGCAACTCTATTTATAGAAGTTCGATCAGCTGATCGATTCAATTACCTTGATGGCCTTTGTCAGTTGACATCTCACTCAGGCCGTAACTTTGCTCTTTGAAGTAAATCTCAGAAACTATTGGAGCCTCTTGGACTTTGAAAGTGCTATGTTGGTCAGCATAGATGCTCCGAAAAGCAGGGCCTCAGCACACTTTTGCAGGTCATTAATTTGAGGCGGAGAGAAAGATTAGAAGTCAGCATCTGATTAATCCTGTAAGACTTGGTCTTGACCTGCTTGATCATCTTATTATAGTGGCAAGTGAGTGTCAGGTGTCTATCAAGGGTGACATCCAGATATCCTATGCTGCCTGCTGGTGAAAAATCAATAGATGTAATTATTGGAAAATAAATAATAAATAATAAACGCCGTTTTCCAATTTCAGACGTTTTAAAAATATTTCTTGATTTAACTATCTTGAAGTCTGCTCTTCCGAGATATAGGACCGTTGCTCCCTGGGGGTCTTAGTGCGGCGGGTCCAACGGGGAAGGATTGTCTTTTTAGTGTTATGATCTCACCTCCGGTCTCCACCACCTATGGAGTCCCTCAAGGCTCTGAGCACGGACCTCCACTGTTTATCGTTTTTAAGGCACTAATAATCGCCCTCAAGCATCCAGAGGCAGTGGTAGCATGAGTCTGAAGGCAGCCCTCGAACAAGCCGAAAATGTTTCTGCCACCATCGTAGAAGCACTGAAGAGGGATGTCATCAGGTGAATCCTGCATAGTCGGATGCCACAGTCATGTACTTTCAAAAGGGCAAGAGAGGCAAACTTCCTCAGCGATTCAAAGTGGACGGCGAAGGCCGAAGGATCTCGAACACCATCCTCTACCTCGGCAGGACACTTGATAGGAATCTTACCTTCTCCAGTCATGTCAGATAGAGACTCAAACTGGCCGGCTGAAGTCCTATAGGGTCTACCACCTGATCACCTCACAGCAGACCTCACTTCGGCTCAAGTTGAAGATTTGCAAGGCAATCATCCGCCCGACTCTGCTGTATGGTTTCAACATCACGTTGATAAAGCTGCAGTTTCCAGATTTCCCTCCTTCGGCGAATAGTCAACTTCACTCTAAAGAGCCAGGAACAGTGCTATCCATGATGAGTTGCAGCTCCCCTCTGTGCCGGAGTCGGGCACAGCAGCCTGAAGTCATCTTAACCCCTCCTCCGTTTCATCCTCCAGCGGAGAAGCCCTTTCCGTTCTTTGTAATCCCCGGCCAGCGGCTCCTGGGGCGATATTGTAACCCACGCCTTCAGCGGACCCAGCCCAACCACTTATACTGCTATGTGACAAAGGAAGGACACTAAATATGTATGCATATGTGTATATTATCTGTTAAATAAAGGAGGTACGAAAAAAAAAATCAAATAAAAGCAATAACAATAATAAACAAATAAGTAAAGTAATATAAATACATAGAAACGAAAATAGAAAAAAAAATCTTAACACGCTAAATATGCCCAAAATTTACATCCAGCCTTGGGAACTCTGGACCAAGGTTTTCCACCAACTTGAGGAAGGCAAAGCAAGACCTCCGGGAGATCCCAGCCATGTCACTGGTATTAAACAATGATTATAGCAATATATAACTCTATTTAACAGAATAAACATATAATGACAATAAGATACATGAGCTAGAAAGATCTTGAAGAGTATAATTTGTTAGGCAACAAGGCAATCATAATTAAAATTCATTTAATTGTAAAGTATTGGTATTGTTCATTATCGATTTCTTGGAATGAATGACTATAAAATACCATTACTTTCCAATTTAATTTCAGAATATAACCTAATAAAAAAGTAATTTCATTTAAGAATTTCCTTGGCTGGAGTACATTGTAGAACCTGGTATAGATAATATGAATTGAAACAAGACCGGAAAGTGTTCATTCAGACCATTCTTGCTTAGCCCGTAGTAATCAAAAGGAGGTCTCTTGGTACCATAATGCTCAGCATTCTTTTTAAGTAGTGTTATGAAGTCCAAGTGGTCTCCGATGGCAAAAGAAGATTCAAGCAGCTGGATTCTATTTGAGGCAAGAAAAATATGTCTTAGGGTCCGAAAGAGGTCCCAATTCGCAATATAATAAATTCCTGAATTCATTGACAAACAATAGATATGTTGTTGGTCTCTATCAATACTTGTATGCATTGTAAATAAATTATATAAAAAATTTAGTTTGTTTAACTGCCTTACCCTCCTCCGATGAGCACAAAGAACGTATAAAACTAAACTGTTTCGTTAAAAATTATTCTCACCACCTTTGCTAATCCTGGGCCAAAGACCCCTCTTGATGATGTTTGTTCGACCAAATCCCGATAGACGAGGTAGTTTTCTCCTTCAGCTATTTATTTTCGGCCTCAAAGCACTATCGGGAACTTCTTGAATATAGTTGATGACATGCCCTGCCCACTTGAGACGTTTTGAACTCCAAGTTTTCAATTCTTCTTTTTCTCCAAAGTCTTTTATTTAGAATCTTGTCCGGCTTCAGTATCCTCTATCAAATTCCCTGCTGTAGGCTTTGAATTTTCTTGTCCTAATTCATTGTTTTTATTGCAATTGTATATAGATTTTTAGCGACCGACTTCTTTTCATTGTGTTCTTGTGTTTTGTGTTTATTAAGTAAAAGGATTTGTTATTCATTTAAAGATAATAAATTCCAAACTTTGTTATAAAACCTGTTATATTTAATATGTGATGTGTAAGGAACAGGAAATGATTTAAGTTGTAATAGATATCCAATATGCACATTTTCAATATACGATGCATAACAACAGTTTGGAACGGTTGCTTCTATTTTGACTACAACAGATGCATGTTTTTTTTTTTTTTGTTTTTTTGTTAGGGATAGGGGATTGTTTGTTTCTGTATGATTTATTATGAACTTGCTTAAAAGTCATATTGATTTAAATAAAGTTTATACCTTTAAACGCAACGAATTTCATGTTAATAAAAATGTAATCTTGGAACCATTGCGACACTAAGATGGCTGATATAAAAGAAATTTCCTGAATGGGATCTTAATAACCAAAAGATACCATAGACCATTTCGGCTACGGAAGGGGCTCACTAGCCCCTGACGGCGGGCGGACTTCAGAGGGGGCCCATCATTTCAGAAAGTCCAGCGCCGCTTCTTCAGGCGTTCCTCGGTTCGTCACGTATTTAACGGTCCCCGGAAGCCCGTCTTCTTTCGCCGTGCACCTGCCGCGACAGTAGAAATTGATTATCAAGACTCTCTAACTCCCAGGCCCAAGCTGCTTATAAGGAAAAATAAACGGATCCAAGGAATCCCTTTAAGTCCTCTTTTTCCTTCCACACATACCGCCTTACATTTACTTTCATTAATTCTTTAGAGCTCCATTCATTGTAACTAGTAGCTGCCGAATTGAATTCAAAAGGGAATTGGATTAAGATTCATAGTTGACATGAATTCATTTATTGCTTTTAACCTAACAACCGATAAATAACCTTGGTGTAAGTGGAAAGAAAATTCAGCCTTTTTACATCATTCTTAACAACAAGAAAAACGTTTATCTTCTGAATGGATACATGAATCTAATAATAAATTCGAATAAATAAATAAAATCTAATAAATAAATAAGAACACAGAATAGGAATGAATAGGATGTTAAAGTCTTTGTGGATGAGTTTATTTGTAACGTAATAATATAAAAACTTAAAGCTGTATTATTACAATTTTACTGTTATAAGAAACTAAAATTATGAGTTATAAGCTACCTTATAATTAAGAGGTCTGGAACGCTACCATGTAAAAAGCGTAGAATACCCTAAGATTAGAACATATTATGCTGCAAGAGTGTCTGAAATTTAAATAAAATAAGAAAAAATGGTATTGGCTGGAACTTTGATGGAAATTCTATATGATAGTGAAGGTCAAATCAAGACTATGTTCAAATTCTTGAAGTCTTGAAGTTGCAACAACAACATTGCAAGATCATTCTTAAATGACCTTTCTGTATAGAGGCAAAACGCAAGATTAAAATAAAAATTCTTTTATATTTTAGCTTTATCCTTACTTCAACCAATAAGATAAAGTTCCTTACTGCAAACAATAAGATATAGTTAGTTGTGTTTAAATAAACAAACTTAAAGGTATTTTAAAGGCAGATATTTTGAAAATTCAGCATATAAGACGGTCTGACTATTTCAACAGGATAAGCCTAGTTGCTATTAAACAATCTTAATGGTTTGTATGATTACAAGTTTAATCAAAATAATTATAGCCATGTTGAAGAAAGTCGTAAAAACGATAATATTAAGTGATATTTCAGGTATGCTGATTTTAGCGAATAAGTTGCTGTGTCATTCTAAGGCTTCGGCTGGTAAAATTCATATGCACATACCACTATAAGATACTTGATTATTTGGACTATGGGTACCTTTACGGGTTAATACGCGTGTTTCCGTAAAGAATTGTTAAATAAATAATATTCATGTAAATAGTCATGTTGGAACCTTGACATATCACTCATCAAAAAGTTTCTACGTTTACTAAACCATAAGCACAAACGTAACTTCAATAATTCCTGAATTTTAAAATTGAGTCACTGTTATTGAAAGTGATCATTCTAGTGGAATCCATTTTCATTCTGTTAAAAGGTATGCGTCAGAGAGCAACGTACTCCTATTATATAGGTTTCGACCAATTACACTTCTGTCAATTTTTGACCCCTGCAAGCTAATGTGTGTTCACGCCTGGAATCACACCCCACTTCGGGTGGGGCACTTCTGTCGATGACAACTACACCTCATGCGCGATAAACGTTGAGTTCAATATCTTACTCGATCTTATCAAATCAATAAAAAAAAAAAAATAACAATTCAATAATGTTACTGTAGAAGACAACTTTAATATACTTCTTAAATCACACGCATTTGAAATTAATAAATATTTATACGTAAATGAGGAATGAAAATGTTGATCACTAGTATATAAAAAGTTTAAGCTTTTTACAATGAAAAAATTTACTATTTAAAATTATTTCCTTCCAACACATTACAAAAGACTGATCTACATGACTGTAATAAGGCCAATCTGGACATATGGAGTTGAGCTTTGGGGCTCCACTAAACCTTCGAA
>NW_027108295.1:26139-26440 GCF_000696795.3 Halyomorpha halys | reverse complement strand
ACTGTACGTACTTCACAATCATTATTTATATTTGATAGTAAAGTACAATGTTTGCAAAGAATAGATTTTATTATTAAATGTTACATTGACAATAACAGATTTATTTTATATTATGTTTATTTGACTAGGGCATGATAACCTACAAAATTTTCATAAATCAATGTGAGGCTGACTAAACTAAAATTAAAATTGTCCTTGATGATGGGCAGATTGGCCAAAACCTGGAAATGTGATATAACTAATAAAGAAGTGTTAAAACTTATGGGATGACCTTTGTTATTTATGATAAATTTTTTAATTA
>NW_027108295.1:19562-20794 GCF_000696795.3 Halyomorpha halys | reverse complement strand
GAAGATGGTCCGGGTGTGGTTAAATAAAATTCAAATAGTGATTAAACTATTTTAATTGAGCCAACGTCTCGTCCCACGTTGCTGTGCTTCATCAAGGCTAAAAAAGATACAAATACTTTACTTTAAAAGATTCATCAATTACTTTATTATTAATGTTTTTATTATGTAATTTACATACCTTTGTACTTCTATTTATTTTGAATATTGTCTTTCCTTACAATTTATATTTATTGTATCCATTTTTTTAACTTTATTTCTTCTGTGTTTTCTATCTGTATACATTTATATATATTAAAAAATTGTTTCATAATAAATAAAAGGAATTTTATATAATTTAGAATTAATTCTCATATCTTAAGTATAGCTTGGGTTAGAATGAAAAGCTTTAATATTAAATTGATAGTAGAATTTTATAACGTTTTTTGTTGTCATAAAAGTTTACAACTTGTTTAGACTCTTAATCTCAGGGCAGGTTTCTAGGCAATCAGAACAGTCACTTAGCTTAAATAACATCTACTTTTACGAATATACTAAAAATTCAAGGTTATATAACACTAACCAATTTATGCTCTTCTATGATGACTGATGGTTTTTGATGACTTTCATTTCACAAACTAACACTGTCTTTAAACAAAACCTTGATCCTCAAAAAGTTTTCAACTCACTTCTCATCAACCAAAGTGCGTTGTTTGGCGATCCAAACAATGAGTCCTCTTTTTCTTTTTGGGTGACTCTTCGATATCCTATTTTTCAAGATGCCCACCCTTGAGCTTGACAAAAGATGATGAAGACCTCCTCATCCAGGAAACACCATTCCCCGCCCCTGTCTAGGCAACGAATCTCATCAAAAACCAAGTTTTCTTCCTTCCCCTTCTCTTGTTATTAGTTCTCAACATCGATTATACGACAGTTTTGAGTTTTTTCCTATGATTTCCTTTATGAATAATTTTCTTTAATACTTATTCTTAAGTTTTATTTTTTCTTAAATGTATTGTAATTTCAATTATGATGGGAAGTTAAAATTGAAGTTTTTAAAATATTTGAATCTGTTTAACATGGCCGCGATTCAACAAATTTTTGGCAAGAGACATGTGCCGCCATCTTCTTTGTTTTGAATGACGATCTTTCAACTCCATATTTGACTGAACAAAATTGGTTAGCTTTCTTTTTGGTTTAACAAACCAAATGAATAATATTGAAACGATACATAAAATAAAAACATATTAAAAACC
>NW_027108295.1:15305-17981 GCF_000696795.3 Halyomorpha halys | reverse complement strand
TTCCATTTACTACAACTCTTATACACAATGATACTCAGACCAATTGGACATATAGCATTGAGCTTTGCAGCTCCGCCAAACTATCAAATTCCTCCCGTGTCCAGTCCTTACAATCCGAAATCCTCTATAAAATCCTTGATGGTCCTTATTAGGTCACAAATAAATTCATCCATAAAGACCTCAACATCCCATTCATTGCAGATTGAGCTCAAAATAGATATACCTTCTTTCGTTCCAAAATCCTTACCCAACCAAACCAAATTAGTTCTCAATCTCTCATCACTAACAATCTCTGATAATCCTCCGAGTTTTCTGAAAAGAAGATGGCCCCAGGATCTTCTAATTTATAGCAATGATTGGGTGGTTCCTTCCCCAGGATTATCACATATTTTGAAACATTTATCATATTTTCTAATTGTATTTTTTTTTCGTATACAGTTGTAAATTTCAATAAATAAATTAATTAGTTTAAAGTAGATAATGAAGCTCTTATTTAGTCGTTATTCAATGAAAAGATACATCAATAGATATTGGAATACATCACATTGTTATACGAGATCAATGTTATGGCATTTACACAAAATAACAGATCTTTTTTACAGATTAAAGTAATATATAATTGGAGTGAAATAACTGACTTTATTTTACCCTTCGGCTCTTATACTATAAGGGCTCTATGCGCTGACAGCAGCTCTTAAAAGTTATAGTTTTCACAGGAACCAGTAGGTAGCAGCAGGCTGCTACATATTCAAGTGTAGGTTGAGTTGAGAAAACAAAGTAAAAAGCAAATAGTTTTCAAATCCATCTCTCATATACTTCATTCCTTCAATTATTTTTTTATTATACATTGCAAGAAAACCAAAAAAAATTTAATATTGTCATCTTATTTAATGACTTATCAAAGATTAGTACCAAAAGTTATTTGCAAATGTGCTTCATATCAAGGGAACACTAAACTAAATAATTATTTAAATAGGATACACATTAATATCTCAAAAGTTTCTAAGATTCACAAAAAAAAGTAAAAATACGATTCTTTTGCAGTAAGACGGAGAATGATGCAAGGAAAACAGTTGTCTCTGGATTCTCGCCTGGATTTAGTACAGTATTGCGTTGGCCTAACAAAGTCTGTAGCACTTCCACCCTGCTCAGAAAACAAGGCTACTTCAGAACCATCCCCTCAGGAAAATGAAAACGAAAATGGTTAGTAATGTTTGTTATTTTTTAATTACATAGGTTCAATATCAGAAAAAACAGAAATATTAGATAGTGAAAAAATGACTAAAAATAGAAAAAACCCTTGAGGAAATATATAACATTTAAGAAGATTCAGAAAACAATAAATTATAAGATTGTTGCAAAGAATTTAAATAGCCAATCAGCATATGTGTTAACCAGAAAAAAAAATTAAAACAATTACAGTGTAATCTTAGTGATCTGAACTTCGATCTCCGAATACTCCAGTAATTCAAATTGATGTAAAAAAAAAGCCACTTTTTTTTTAATAAACTCAGCAAGCAATAATATTTTTTAAATTTAAGTTATTATTATCACCATGGAAATATTTACAGTTTCGATATCGGGTTATCTAATTCCTATGAAAGTGTTCTTGATGTATTTTGTTGAAACTAGAAATACATAATATTTATTGAATAAATCATTTGATTCTGTAAAACTAATTTAATTAATTGTAAAATTTTGTTAGTGAACTCATTTTTTTTTTTTTATCACATTTTAAATAAATCCATACAAAGAGTATTTTTTATTTTTACTTATTTATTTTTTTTTGTGTCAAAACCCCTTTATTCATAAATAAATACAAAAATATAAACATATATACAATTTTGATTTTGGTCCTTTTACTGGAGCTGTGCTCCATTTTAAGGAATGGCTGAATATAATGAAAATAAAATTTTGGAAATATCATTGATTGATTTGTAAGTATTTGAGGTGCTGGGGCATACCTCTTTTATTTATTTATCTATTTTTATTTATCCTTTTTTTCATCATATAATTTTAACAAATTAAATCATCACTTAGCATTACCAGGAATGTAAAAGAAAACAATTTTTTAAAACTTCAAACAGTTAAATTTCCAATAAAATATGTTTAAAAAATTGAATAAATAAAAACATCCATTTGGTCTCAACAATTTTTTATTATCTTAACAATCTGTTTCAGTCATTCTGGCCATTTTTAAGTATCTTACTTCATTATCACAGCTAAACAATAGTAATCAATATAATTGGAGGCCCTTTTTGCCATTGTCAATTATTTATCATTAGTCAATTTTCTATAAAACTTCATAAAATATGAAACATACGCACTAATAAATTAATGTTCATAATAATGTGATAAAATACCAATTATTCTCAACAGTTTCAATTATTAGTTTATAATCTCTATTTCACTTACTCACTTTATCCTTTTATTTACTTTATCCTTTGATAAAGTGTGTAAGTGAAATAGAGACTGTAAACTAATAATGGGAACTGTTGAGAATAATAGATATCTTAGCACATTATGATGAAAATTAATTTTTTACTCCATACCAGATATTTTATAGAAAATTGACAAATGATAAATAATTGACTAGTGCAAAATGGCCTGCTGTATGAAGTGCGCCTTCAACCTAAGGCCAGGCACTACTTCACTTTGGTTGGATATTAGTTGTGG
>NW_027108295.1:14324-14811 GCF_000696795.3 Halyomorpha halys | reverse complement strand
GACTAGTGCAAAATGGCCTGCTGTATGAAGTGCGCCTTCAACCTAAGGCCAGGCACTACTTCACTTTGGTTGGATATTAGTTGTGGACTGCATGAAATTAATTGAATGAAATAAGATACAAGGTGACAGAGAGAGAATTTATTTATAGAGGTTGGTTGAACATGAGAGATTGGTTAAACACTAAATGTATTGTTACTGCAGGTTTGAAGGTTGGCTGAAATAGAACATTTATTGTTAGAGATAGTTAATTAGTTTTGATTAGGGTTTAATGATGATGATGATGACGATGATGATGATGGTGTTAGTTATGTGGGCAGATGTGGATTTACTCCATGCTTTCATCCTTCCTGTTTCTTGTCTTCCACATCCCTTCATCTACTTTAATACTAAACGGATAATAGAATTTTATTTAACTTTTATAATATAAAAGAAGACTCTTAATCTCAGGGTGTGTTGTTGCTAGGCAATCAGAATACAGACACTTACA
>NW_027108295.1:7570-10761 GCF_000696795.3 Halyomorpha halys | reverse complement strand
TTGAGTTGAAAATTGTAATGTTTATTTATGAAAGTCCATTTTCAAAATTTTAGAAAATTAAAAAAAAATAATAATAAAAATGACATATATGTGTTTTGAGATCACTAAACTATTTTCGTGTGGATGCAATTGGCTTTCAGACTTCTTTAAAGGTGGATCCACATGTTGACCGCTCGCCATGGATCGGAGGCTCGTACAAATGCTCGGCAAACAAAGAGCGGGCCATCCACATGTCAGTGTTATTCAGAGAGGCAAGCATGGCGGACGTTGAAGTGATTTCAGCAATTGCACTGGGATTATATTATTTTTATTACAAAAGAAAACGTAAAATACGACAAAGGAGATGGTGGATGACAACAATTCACAAAAATCGGACTATATTAGCTTAAAATTAAATAAAAATTAATTAAATTCATCTTTTATTTTAACTTTCATAATTGTGCTGTTGTATATATAATCTTGTAAAAAATGTATACAATGGAAGATTAGATTGTAAAGATATACTAATACGTTTATTTTTCTTTCTGTATAAAGAATTAACCTATTGGGTATTGTGTTATTGAAGTTAACGTATTGTATTAACTATATCAGCCTGTAGGACTGAAGGTGGTGCTTATTTTATTTATTGTAAGAATTTCAATTGTTTATAAATGTTATTAAACGATGTATTTAGTTAAGAAACATGTTATTTTAGTGCATATTGTTTACTTAAACAACATATGAAAAGTGACAGCTCTCAGTTGAAACTAGACAAAGAACAATGGTGGAGACGCTACACAAGTGCCCTCACGAACCCCTTTGATCTGTGTCCAAAAAACCGACTCTCGACGGCTCGGCAACGAGCCTAGGCCAACCAAGCCAAGCCACCCATCCACATGCTCGCGTATGTCTGAGTTCGCCATGGCTCGGCCAACATGTAGAGGCCCCTTAAGCTTCAAAGCATTATAATAGACACACTATCATTCTCTACTCTTAATGATTTGACTAGATCTTGGTCCTTAATGCTAGAAATAGCTTTTCCAGTGACAATGTAAAGTGAAAAAACCGCTTATTATATGCACGCAATTCGGTAACGGCCCGTGCTGACTGACAAAACATGCGTGCGTCTTGGATTTACTTTAATAGTACAAGAGCTAGAAACAAGGTAAGTTATTTTATCCAAAATTTTTAATTACTTTAATGAAAACTATGTATAATTACTAGTCAAAATTGAGGAGTATGCCAAGTATAGTTTGGAGGAATAAAAAATGGCAGCTGTTTCAAAAGGTTAAAAATAATTAATTTTTTCTTTCGGAGTTCCATATCTATAAAACTACCCAGAACATTAGAAACCCTAATGGAACATCATTTGAAGTAGGGTAAATTCGCTAAAACAGGAACCCTAATAAAGCTATTCACTTTAAGTAGTTTCCGAGATACATTTTTTTAGAAAGCAACATTTCATATCAAAATAACGAAATTCAGTAGTTTTTAATTAATTTTAGGAAAACCATATCTCAGGAATTATTAGACGTAAAGATCTCTATTAGCACTCAAATTGAAGCTACTTGAATATACTATAAAGTAGTTTATGAAGATTAGCTTCGTAGGAGTATTACTTTTTATGATATTTGAAAAAATAAATTGATTGATAGTTGTTCGGATAAAATATCGAATGAAAAAAACAAATACGAATATCATAAAAACTACTACCCCTACGAAGATAAGTGTCTTAAACTATACTACATTGAACTAACTTTATTTTGAATGAGGGCAAGTATTTGTACGTCTAATGGTTCCTGAGATCTATTTTTTCATACTCTATTCTACTCCTTCGAAGATAAACATTATGAACTACTTTATATTACATATGTATATTACATTACTATGAACTATGTATATTACATTATCTTTAACTTGAGTGCTAATAGACACTTGGAACTCTCATTGTTCCTGAATTATACATTTCCCCAAATAAATTCACTAGAGAGAGAAATACTTTATTTATCTATGCTGCCTAAATACATCAGTTTGCTATCTCACACAGCATACATATCAATCCGTAATCGGAAATATATATATTACACAAACATGGTATAATCAGATATAAAGATATATGATAATGAGATATAATAAACCATTTTTTCCCCCTACAGTTTCCTTTTACAATCAATTTCGGTCTGTACAACAAATACGAATGTTTCAATTCATTCCCACTTTTCTTTCTCATTTCTGCTCCTCCAATTTCACCATTTCACAATTTTTTAATTCATCCGATCAACAAATTCGCTCTCCGGAATTCACCCTCCTAGATCCTTCAGTGACCCGCTAAACAAATTCAATATTAGACGGTAATGTGAGATCAGACCATCATTCATAGTCACAGCAGTAGATCAGTTTACCAAAAACAAACAAATAGATACATTTTACGAGAATAAGACTAACACATAGATTCAAAGGAAAATATAATAAAAAACCGGTTACAGGAAACACTTAAATGGATAAATAAGTTTAAAATCAGATAGTTTAATGTACTATAAAGTAATTTATGTAATGTATCTTCGTAAGGGTAGTAGTTTTTATAATATTCGCATATAATATGAATTTCGCACATGAAATTTGTCCGAACAACTATAAATCAATTTATTTGAGAAAATATCAGAAAAACTACTACTCCTACGAAGATAAACGTCATAAACTACTTTATAGTACATTAAACTAGCTTTGATTTGATTGCTAATAAACATATGTACGTCGAATGGTTATTGAGATATAGATTTCTCAAAATAAATTCTCTGACTTCTGACTTTTCAGTGCATTTTTTATGGAGTGTTGCTTTTTAAAAAACTATATCATAGGAACTATTGAAGGTGAGTAGTTCTATTAGGGCTAATATTTTAGAATATTAACATTACTTCCAATTATGTTCTATTAGGTTTTCTAGTGTTGATAATTTTAACGATGTGGAGTTCCGTTTGGAATTTTTTTTTTCAACTTTTTGAAATAGCTGTCATCTTTTATTCCCCCTAACTACACTTGGCAGACTCACCAATTTTGACTAATATTCATACATAAGTTTTTATTTAATCAATTAAAAATAGGGATGAAATAATTGAATTTTTTCTCCTCTTGGACTCTTGTTCTATAAGGGACCCCATGAGATAAAAGGGGTATTCATGATGTTGTGTTAAATGTTAAATGTTTTACCATGT
>NW_027108295.1:4417-5042 GCF_000696795.3 Halyomorpha halys | reverse complement strand
AATTATCTAATCGTCAATATAAGTTATATAATTGCTACCTATAAATGAATTATTTTATTTTATTTATTTATTTAATAATTAATAATATAAGGAGTTGTAACGGGGGAAAAAATATGGAAAAATAATTTCTTCAATTAATATTTATTAATTGATTAATAATTACTTCCTAATCGATTCTATGTTCCTAGGTCACGAGAAGTTGCAATATTAATGCCGTCATTAAGGTCTACTCCTCTGGGTCATAATAACTATTTATTTTCCGACGTTTCGCCCCATTTTGTAGAGCTTCATCAGGGCTGTTCAAGTTGACAGCTTTGGTGACTTTGTATACTAATATGTACATGTAAATTATTAGTTATGTATCCTATCATTTAATTTATATTTAGTTTTTCTAAATCAGAAAATTCTTATAGTTATTATTATTATCGTATTTTTATTTCTCTTTCTTGTATTATTTTTCATTTTTCATCATAAAACGTACTTGAATACGACGTACTTGAAATAGAAATAAAACCGTTAACGGTCACCTCCCCCTCCACTCATCAACACTTCTGATATTCTATCAAAGTCGCCAAAAAAATCAAATTGAACAGCCCTGATGAAGCATTGCAAAGTGGTGCGAAAC
>NW_027108295.1:3534-4367 GCF_000696795.3 Halyomorpha halys | reverse complement strand
TGACCCTTCGGCCTTATAAATTTTAAATTATTTTTACTTTTGTTTGTATAAGAAATTATACCTCTTATATAAGTAACAAATACTTTCTTCTATGGATCAAATATTCTGGATTTTCCTAACAATAAATTTAAATATTTAATTTTGGACAAATATTGAATTAATAATATTTTCCATAGGAACATGTTATAGATAACGTAACCATAGCAATATCTCGAATATAAATAACTTTTAATTTTTTTAAAAATATTACAATATATTTTCCCGAAATCCCAAAAACCGAGTTCTTAGGATTATCGAAAGAATATAAAATGTAGCCCGTTCCTTAGGATATAGTACAAAGGTCTATTTAAGGAAAAAATAAGACAAATAGACTAAGGTGGAGGTACAAGTTACGTTAAAATAACAACTTTTAGTTGACGTACAACTTGAAAGAAGGGAATACCCTCCCATCTAGTAAAGTCCTATCAAGCCAATGGTAAGATAAGGATCGTATGAAAGAGGTCCTTGTTAATATTTGCAAAGCGGCACGCCGCAAAGGATTGAGATACGCCCAACAAGGCACTCAAACATTTGAATTTTTTTTCCCCTCTCGCAAGTTATTCATGACTCTGTGATTGTCCATTTGGTTTCTTCTTCTTCTCGACGACCTCAGGAGATAAGCAAGAACGTATCCTTGAAGACAGCTCCGCTCCCGAGTTAGGATGTGCCCAATCCGTGCGACCCTGGTTGGTACCTCGGTGTGCGTCTTTGCATTCCCCTCATTGGCATTCCATTCTGCCAATCATACCTTCATAGAAAGATAATAACAGATACTCTAAAAGAGATCAACCATC
>NW_027108295.1:0-444 GCF_000696795.3 Halyomorpha halys | reverse complement strand
GTGAACACTTTTAAGATCATAAAATTCCCTTTAAAAAAACAAACAATTGTTATAGTGCGTGCATCATTAAACCTTTGGTGGTCTCATGTTTAATCTATCACTATTTTTGTGATTTTCGAAAAAAAAACTCAAGAAGGCGAAAACTTTGAACAAAAAATTTTTACTAAATATATAAATGATTTACCGTATTATCTCAAATTATGAAGATGATGGTCGTGAATGCGGTCCAAAGAAAACCAACTATTTATTTGTCAACGTTTCGCCCCACTTTGTAGTGCTTCATCAAGGCTAAAAAGATTTTTATAAACTAAATATATTTTGACATATTTGAATAATAAAATACAATAAAGTAAATTACGGTAAGGTTAAAATAATTTAAATATTTGTGAAAGGAAAATTATATGCAAATGAATAAATAAAAAGAAATAAGAATAGTTATAATAT
>NW_027108294.1:169769-172440 GCF_000696795.3 Halyomorpha halys | reverse complement strand
CTTCAATTCGTTAAATTTTCGATATCGATATTTCGATATTTTAAAATATCGATATTTTAGTGCCGATATAATATCGATATCGATATTGCTATCCGATATCGATATAGATATCGATATCGATATTTTGCTTTCGATATCCCATCCCTACAATAAGCTAATCATATCATATAATATTATTTAATATAGCAGTTATATTAATAATAACATAAAATTATCTAAATAGTCAACCTTCTCTGTTAACACATATTACATGTTAAACGTTTCGGTCGATCCAGCCATTAACTAGGACAATCTTAATTATGAGAGATAGTTGACCGTGGATGATAAATGAGGAGAAGATGGTTGGGGGTGCGGTCAATGAAAAACACAAATAAGTATGATTAACTTATTTTAATGTGCCGACGTTTCGGCTAGAGTTTCTAGCCTTCTTCAGGGCTAAAAAGGACATTCACAGCCTCAAATTGATTAATTTGTCTAAATCAATTTAACACAGTTAAAATAATTATATTTGTCACTATAGCATTTATTAATAATTTCTATTTTTGTATTTTACTATCATGCAATAACACAATTATAACAACACTTTTATATAAAACATTATGCTCTGATACTAAAATTAAGATTGTCCCTGATAATGGCTGGATCGGCCGAAACGTTGGACATGTAATTTGTTTTTAATAAAGAAGGTTGAAACTATTTGGATAATCTTTTTATTATTCATAAAACAATCAGTTTCGAACAAGAAAATAAAAATATATAGCATTTATTAATATTATAATTTCATGGATACATTTAAAAAAATTTTTAGATTGTTAAATTTTTCAATTTCAAAAAGTTTGCTCTAAATGGGTAATTATGCTTATGAAAATATGGGTTGAAATTTTGCATTGAAACCCTGATCTTAGTTTCTACTTTCTATTCAACTAAGAATTTATGTAACTAAAAATTCAGTTTTTTTCTATCTATTATGTCGTTAACTACAAAATATTTTAATTAATTATTATTTAATTATGATTCAATAAAAGGAAAAGATTTTCGGGGATGCTGACGATGTTAATCAAGCCGTTTTCGACAAAATGTTAAATAATTATGAAGTATTGACTGTGAGACAATTTTAACAAAAAAGCTGTGACCTTCCAAACATATACATAACTTAAAGGTAATTTTAGTCTCACAAAACTTTGCCTTTTCGAGCGAGTCTCTTCATATACAAACTCACTGTTTCACAAGACTTGTATTTTTGCTGAAAACTTAGACTTATAATTTTTCGTGACATATCATATATATTGGTTAGTGAAAGTTTTATACATATATATAGGGCATCGCATAAGTCCTTGGCAGTATTTTGCAAAACTACAAAAAAAAAATCATGTTGATTAAGGTCCGATGTACCACAAAATACAATTTTGTTTTTGGCCTTAGGTTTCTTTCTGAATAAGATGCATCCCTTATGATAAAATCCCCTTTAAATGATATTAAAAAAAAAAATACTACTTGTTTTTAAGAAAATTTTACTATAGTAGAAATTTTACTATAGAGTTTACTATAGTGCAATTTAGAATTACCTAACTTGATTAGTTCCTCAGTTACCATAAAAACTAATTTATAGCACAAAACTCATATTTCCTGCTTTTTTGTGTGGAGTACATCATAATACATTTGAATTTTTTTGTTGCTTTTGAGGTACTCCCGCCTCTTAATATATTGCTTAGGATTGATTTATACGAAGTTAGCGCCTAGTGAAAGTAAAAGTTTTTCTAGAACTGGATTATCTTTTGCCTAATCCCGGACTGAGGAAAACATTCACAACTAAAGTGCGATTTAATAAAAAAAAAGAAAAGTTGTTATTGGTCCTTCCGTAAGGTTTCTCACAAAAGTGAGGGAAGGGAGTGGTTAGGGGGGTTAACATATAGTTAATCCAGATTATATTTCTTAAAGATTATAACATTAATTTTATTTTATTGGAGGAAAATTGTCCGGGTCAATAAAGGTTTCAAAATAGTAACAAAAAATATTTATTTTTAACTAACGTTTCGCCCCACTTTGCCGGGCTTCGCCAGGGTTGATAAGAATGGTGTTCTGTACCAACTGGTGTTCCATATTTAAAAATACATTAATTAACAATTTTCTTCTATTCTGTCGCCAATCAGCATACGATAAACTTTTTTCACTTGGTACAGAAAACCATTCTTATCAGCCCTGACGAAGCCCGGTAAAGCGGGGCGAATCGTTGGTTAAAAATAAATAGTTTTTTGTTACTATTTTGAAACCTTTATTGACCGCTACCCGGACTGTCTTCCTCCAATATACATTATACGTTCAACCATCTTCTTCCAATATTTTTTTTTTTAATATTTATTTATTGCTATTTACAACTGTACGTTTAGTAAATCTGATCTAGGTTAAACAGGCGTGTAGAGAAACTACCCATTGGTAGCACTCTAATGACATTTTACATTAGCTGGTCTCGTGGCTATCTTCTTTTCAGGCGCCTCGGAGGATTGTCAGGAATGGAAGAGGATGCAAGATTAGAAATTAGGGGGTTTGAGTGTTTAGAGAGTTTATAATGGAAGGAGTGATATTTGGTTCGGGCTAGATCGGTTACATAGGGAACATTAAGGTCTTTATGTATGATTTTATTTGTGACAAAGTAAGGAGCATTGAGGATTTT
>NW_027108294.1:155404-169649 GCF_000696795.3 Halyomorpha halys | reverse complement strand
GTCTTATTACAGTCATGTAGATCAGTCTTTTGTAATGTGTTGGAAGTTTAGACCGTTTGTCTAGTAAGTGCTGTAATAGTCTTCCAATATGAATTTTATTTTAGATTATGCAGTCGAGTGCAAATTACTTTAAATAGTGTTTGAGTGATCCCTATTTTTAAAAAAAATGTGAAATACTTAAAAATACATTAATTAACAATTTTCTTCTATTCTGTAGCGAATCATAACACGATATACATTTTTGTAGGTCTTAAGGTCTACTATCACTTCTGAAAATACTGGCCAGGATTTATGGTATACCTGTGTATATGCACTCTCATAAATGTGTACACATATTATATACAGTTAGTCTTCCCATTACGACTAATTCAATGCTTATAATACTCATGTACCTTTTTTCCCATCATGCAGTTACCATTTCAAAAGATCTAGGTTTCCATATCACCTCTAATCGTTGTCAGCCGTACATTTCCAATGGAGTTTCCATTCTTGATCCAATTCCCAAACAATACCATCTGCACCTGTGCTGGGTACCTTCGCCAAAGGTTCCTGAACGGGTTGAGGGAGATCACCTGCTCCCGGAAAATGGGTATTGATCGAAGTGAGTGTGAATCATCTGATGTAGCCAAAGGAGCGGGGGAGTCATTGGACTGGAGGTAACAGCTTATGTCACCCCCAGCCTCCCCTTTTAATTCCCACCCCCTTCAGATTAGGAGGTTTTAGTTTTTTATTAGTCACACATTAGGATTGCTTAAAGTGCAGATAACACTCCGACTCCTCCTAGGTTTTAATAACACTCTCACCCGTCCTACCCACCTTGAAAAGAACCTTGATCGAGACATTGCAAAGATACTCGTAATGTGCTATCAATATACTTGATATTTCATTAAAATCGATAGAATATGTTTGATATCTAATAAAATACCGAAAAGGTGAGTTACTTTGCACTAGATTTTGGACTTTTTTTTTATAATCTGCATTTTTGACCGAACACTTACAGGATTCAAAAAACACTGAAAATGTTCAGAGTGTATGTATTTTTTTTTCAATTAGTAGAGCAAAGTTTATGGACACGCACCACTTTTTAAAATTTATTATAAATACCTAGGTATCAATAACCGTTACAATTTAGAACTGTCACAATAGAAAGCAAAGAAAGAAGAATAAAAAAAAAAATAATTTGGTTTAAAAATTTAATAAAATAATCTTGAATATCTTGAAATAAAAAAAAAAAAAAAAAAAAAAAAAATAGAAAGTATAATTAATTAAATTAAGCATTACTAAAGAATTTTAAATCTAAATCAGAAATTTTTATTCAATATTGATCAAAGCTAAAATGAATCCAAATTAGATTTATACATTTTTTAATTGATTTGAAAGTATTTTGAATTAATATTAAATTACTATTTTATTGTTGGAGTGTTGATTATTAAAACAATTAGGCAATTAATAAAACATTGAAAGGCTTATATCTGGTGTGAAGTAGTGCGCAGTTACATTTTTAGAAATTTTGACTAAGCGAAAGATTAATAATTTAAACAAATTCTTGCTTCTTAGCCACAGATAGGATTATAACAAAAACTTGTTCAAAGGGAGTTGGTAAGCCTACAAGATTGGATTTGTCGATGATATGAGGGTAACTTGGATTAAAGGTTTCTTCAGGGCTTCGCGTCACCTCTGGCCGGTGGAATTAGATAGGATGACAGAGGAACGGTGCTTCGAAATACTAATGAAGGTAGGAAGGATAAAGCCACTTCAACTTCTGGAAAACTGGGAAGACTGAGGCGTTCCTCAGGATCCCAAAGCTGAATCACATAAAGCGATTAATCGATTATTTACTAAAAGCGACGTTTTGGATTTGCTTCGAGATCCAAAAGGTCAGCTCTGCACAACCTACAATAGAAAATATTACATACCTACGAGTTTTAAATAGTAGTAGACAAATTAATGCAGCATCTTTAAGGCAAAGAAAGTAAGAAGACGTAGGGTATCAGAGATAAGTTTTTCCAGGGGAAAATTTGATCAAAGGCGATTTCAAGGATTCTGATGGATGGATAGAATTTTATTGAACTGTTATTAAGAACCAGTGAAGAGAATATGGAGAAGAGTTTTAAGAAGAATATTTGAATCGGTTATTATAGTCTTATTCTTTTCTCTATTCAACTTTACCTTCTTTATCTACTATACAGTAACTGATGCGAGTGAATTCGGTAATGCCTTCATGGAGATTTCTTGTGGCTAGTAGTAGGTCGAAAGGTGGGAACGACAATTTGGTCATTTTCAGGACAGAAATATTATTAAACCAATGAACGAGAAGGCTAAGGTCATTAATATCAATAGCAAATAAGATGGGAGATAGTGACAAACCCTGAGGTACAACACAGAAGAGGGACAGCGTGTTCGATGGAGATCGACCTACGACAAGTGTACATAATATAAACGAGCTGAGAGGGAGAATTTTAACCACCGCATAACAGAGTTGTATAAAGGAAACAATTTCATAGCTTGGTTAGGTGGATGTTATGGTCAACTGGGTAAGATGCATAGTGAGTTTATTAAGGTGTCCAATAGTAATTCGGAGGCCATCGCAAAGAATTACGTTGAGTAACCTAGGTGAAAACTTGGAGAGGGAGTTAGAAAATGAGGAAGTCAGTAGACATAAGCGTATAACTGAGGAGAAGCAATAGTTGGAATTCTAGATGAGGATAGTCCAGACCAGAGGTTCTTCTTCTAATGCATCAGATTTTTGTTTCTAAATTTTTGACTTTCATGAAAAATTGAAAAACCTTCCTTTTTAAAAGCGATTGCTTATTTAACAGCGAAAAATTAAAAACAGATACTTACTGTTTTCGTACTATTTAGTGACTAAATTATGGATGGGGAAGCCGTTTCAAAAGATGCAGATTGGAAAGAAAACAATGAAAAACTAAAAAGGTGTTAAATTCTTGGAATTTTGTCAGCATACACGATTGTTGGCCCAAAAATTTGAGAATTGGAAATTCTAAGAAAATTGCCGAATTTTTTGATTGAATATTTCACAGCGCACACTTTGAGAATCACTGGCCTAAGCAATAGAATTAGAGCTTCTCATAGCAACTTCTTCCACTCTCTCCCATAATCATTCAAGCATCCACCATCTTATAATTCCCATCACCTTCAGTATGTCCTCCACCTCTTCTAGCCTCCTCAACTGTGGTCTTTCCTCTGCCACGACTTCTTGTGTCATCTGACCTAGCTTCCTCTTTCACTTGAGATCAATTCGGTTTCTCATACATCAGGTGCAACTCATCGTTACAACTAACTAGTGCCGAATGAAATAAGAAAAGGGGAAAAAATATATAACTGATAACAATAGTACTCACAGAATTAATAATTTTAAAATTTATTATTGATATTTATAACTGTACATAAATACATCAAGTAAATTTAAGGAAATCATAATGGTATGGTAAAAGCATGTAGAGAAACTACCCAATGGTAGCACTCTAAAAACATTTTTATAATATAAGGTCTCGAGGCCATCTTCTTTTCAGACACCTCGGAGGATTGTCCGGAATAAAAGAGGAAGCGAGATTAGAAACTCAAATGGGTTTGAGTGGTTATGGAGTTTATAATGGAAGGATTGATATCTGGTTCGGGCTAGATCTGTTACAAATGGAACATTAAGGTCTTTGCGGATGATTTTATTTGTGACAAAGTAGGGAGCATTTAGGATTTTACGAAGGATTTTGGATTGTAAGGATTGGATACGAGAGGAATTCGAAGGTTTAGTGGAGCCCCTGAGCTCAACGACGTATGTCCAGATAAGCCTTATAATTGCCATGTAAATCAGTCTTTTGTAATGAATTGGAAGTTTGGACCGTTTGTCTAATAAGTGCTGTAATAATCTAAATCGACGTGCAGTTTCCTGTTTTTCAGTCGTGTGTGAGGATTCCAAATTAGTCGTTTGTCCAGATGTAGTCCAAGGTAGCGGATCTGTTCAACAGGGGTAAGGGCAACATTATAAGAAGTATACTGTAGGGCAGTCAGTAGGTTTATGACGAAGGGTAAAGGTAATTTGATGGGATTTGTTGGAATTTATTTTAATCCTCCGATTACGATACCATTTTTCGAGGGCTGTGATATGGGATCGAAGAGTTTGGGATGCAATTAAAGGGTTATTATTAACAGTGAGCACACATGTGTCATCGGCATACGTGGTGAGGATAGTGTTAGGATTAGTTGGGATGTCTGCTGTATAGATTGTGTAGAGGATGGGACTGAGGATACTACCCTGAAAATTAAATTATAAAAATATAATTATGCTATGTATAAAAAAAAATAATAATACAAATTGATATAGAAAAAATAAAAATGATAAAATAAACCTTAATAGTGTAAGCTAATGGATTTTCCTTTGATTTATACTCTAAAGAAGCTGATAAATTTCTAACAAAACCTTCCTCAATCCTTGATCTTCTCATTCTTCGTTCATCCATCCATTCATTAAACACCAGATCCCAACCGATTGATTAGTATATGCCCTCCTATAGAACCGCCTCCTTCAGCAAATCCTTCATCATACGTTCAACCTCAACCTCCTGCAACGCTCTTCCCAACTCTATTCGTCAATCATCATCCATTATTTCCTTCACTTATTGCATAAGCAAACCTCCGTATCATTGTGAACAATATAAATAGGCATATATTTATTAACATTATAAATTGTAGTCAAGTCAAGATCTAAATTTAATTTCATTTTGCTTACTGAAAACTTTTAAAAGTTTGCCAGGCAAATAATCATAATGTATGAACCATGTGTCTATTCTTAGGGGACATATGTCCCAGAAAAAAATTATTTTACCATTTCATTTCATATTTTATTATTAGATTAATTAATTTTCCAGAGTGGCGATAATTAACTAGTACCGAATGAAATAAGAAAAAGAAAAATATATGTAGGGAAAAATAGTTTAGTAGCCTAACGGAGTAAGTGGGTTTGTTATACCACTATAACTGAACTACAATAGAACCGCATACCACTCTTAACTTAGCCTCATATTTTAAATCGCTTGAACTATGTTGCAAATCCGGATATCTCACTTTTCAGGGAAAGTTCTTACATCAAACATCAGGTCTCGCCATGGGAAACTCTCTCGCCCCCGATCTCTCTTACATTGTACTTAATGACTTTGATTTCGTCATCCCTTTATTCCATAACGACATTTTATTTATCAAAAAATATGTAGACGACCTTTTTCTCATTCTAAACGCTGATAAAATCCCTCATGTCCTTTCTTCTTTTAACTCTTACCACCCACCCCTTCGTTTCACCGTTGAAACCGAAACAAACTCTTCCCTCCCCTTTCTCGACCTCCTTATTATAAAGAATAATGTCCACTGACTTGTATAACAAACCCACTTACTCCGGTAGGCTACTAAACTATTTTTCCCAGCACCCCCACCATCAATAAATCAATATTGCCAAAAATATATGTAACTTATAACAATATTACTCACAGAATTAAAAAATAATAATAATAATACTAAAATAAAATAAATTAAATTAAGAAAAAGATAGAATTATGATATGTATAAAAAAAAAGTAATACAAATCGATATAAAACTTCATAGTGTAAACTAATGGATTTTCCTTTTTTTTTTTATACTCTAAAGAAGCTGATAAATTTCAGGCATTTCTGACTACTGTGAGTGAGTCAAAACTACAGAATATAAAAAGCCAATTCCAAAATTTTATATAAAATAATCCACGTCAAAGTTTTTATAAAGCTATAATCAAAATGAACCGTCTCTGTAAAAATATTTCAGACGAGAAACAGTGAAGGGAGCGAAGATAGGCCGTGGTGATGGGCCTAATGAGATTTGACAACAAAGATATTCGATAAAATTTACAGGTAGTAAAGGAAGGCATAAAACGGAGGGGTGGGAGATAAGAATACAAACGGGGCTAAACATAGATGTCATTAAGGATGACGATCCAGGGTGACTAGGGGCGGAATTGGATTTAGATTCTAAGATTTATCCCCGCCCCTCTCAAAACCCCCCTCCTATTATTTCATGTAAATTAAATTGTATCCTCTCCACTACTAGCTGTCTCAATAAAATCTCCAGCTCGAGGTTGAATCTCCAGTAATGAAAGTACTTTTTCTGTATTAGGACCATGCTGCACTTTCCGCCTCCAATAGGACACTTTATTTCCATTTTCAAGAGATTCTACGTTTCAATAACGAATAACAATTCGAACTGGATTTTTTTCAATGTGTATTTTAGCATTGCCGGTTAATCCGCAGTGTTAAAATTAAATAAAAAACTGCAATGTTAATTTATATTAGGTAATTTATAAATTTTATATATATACATATTTTTTTTTTTATTTATTTATTGATATTTACAACTGTATAAAAAATACAACAAGTAAATTTGATCATAATGACATAATGATATGATACAGCATGTAGAGAAACTACCCAGTAGTAGAACTCTAAAAACAGTTCACAATATAAGGTCACGAGGCCATCTTCTTTTCAGGCGCCTCGGAGGATTGCCAGGAATGGAAGAGGAAGCAAGGTTAGAAACTAGTTGGTTTGGGTGGTTAGGGAGTTTATTATGGAAGGAATAATATCGGGTTCGGGCTAGATCGGTTACATAAGGAACATTTAGGTCTTTATGGATGGTTTTATTAGTAACAAAATAAGGAGCATTGAGGATTTTACGAAGGATTTTGGATTGTAAAGATTGGATACGAGAGGAATTCTAAATTTTATATTAGTATATAATGAAGTTAAATTTATTATATCAATATAAATCATATATGACGAGAAATATGATTAAAAATTACTTTCATTTTCTGTATTAAGACCACTTTGCACTTTCCACCTCCAATAGAACAATTTATTTCCATTTTTAAGAGACGTTTGTAACAATTCGAACTGGATTTTTTTTTCAATGTGTATTTTAACTTCTTTTCTTTATATAAGTCTTTCAGTTGACAAAATGGCTAACTCCATAAAATTGTAGTTTGGGTATTTTCGGTATTAATTCTATTTCAATTTAGCATAGAATAAGTGTTTATAAATAAGAGCAGTATAATAATATAGTAATTCCATATAAATATATAGCATATTCCAACTAATCGGTCCTAGTTGACATTGAAACATCCTCTGTTAAGTGGGAGAGGCGGTTAATCCGCAGTGTTAAAATTAAAAAAAACTGCAATGTTAATTCATATTGGGTGATTTGTAAATTTTATATTAATATATAATGTAGTTAAATTTATTATAGCAGTATAAATAATATATAACGAGAAATAGAATTAAAAGTAATTTATTTTTCTGCATTAGAACCATGCTGCACTTTCTGCCTCCAATTAAACACTTTAAAAAGATTTCATGTTTGTAATAATTCAAATTGAATTTTTTTCAATGCGAATTTTAACTTTCTTTTTAGTTTTCACTGCAGGGTACCAACCACCATTTTACGAATTATATACACAGCTATACATTTAATTGTACTACTTGCTGCTCAAATTGCATAACAGTGATTTACATTCAATCTGTAGTTTTTCTCAATTTTATACAACATTTTTTTGTTATTCTATCTTGTATATAAAATAAAATATTACACAACGATCATATAAAAAAAAAAATATTACAAGGGGATCACAAAAAACCTTTTTTTTATGACAGAGATATGATTCATTCATTTGAAAAAATGGCTAACTCCATAAAATTGTAATTTTGGTATTTTCGGTCAGGTTAATCCGGAATATTAAGATTTAAAAAAAACTGCAATGTTAATTCATATTAGGTAATTAGTAAATTTTATATTAATATATAATGTAGTTAAATTTATTATATCAGTATAAATAATATATAATATATAACGAGAAATAGAATTAAAAGTAATTTATTTTTCTGTATTAGGACCATGCTGCACTTTCTGCCTCCAATAAAACACTTTAAAAAGATTTCATGTTTGTAACAATTCGAACTGAATTTTTTTCAATGCGAATTTTAACTTTCTTTTTAGTTTTCACTGCAGGGTACCAACCACTATTTTACGAATTACACAACTGTACATTTATTGTACATGAAATTGTATAACTGTGATTAACATTCAATCTGTAGTTTTTCTCAATTTTATACGACACATTTGTGTTATTCTATCTTGTATGTAATATAAAATATTACACAACGTTCATATTTAAAATATCATATTACAAGTTTATCACTGAAAACCTTTTTTTTATAACAGAGATATGAGTCTTTCAGATGACAAAATGACCAACTTCATAAAATTGTAGTTTGGTATTTTCGGAATTGATTCTATTTCAATTTAGCAGAGAATAAGCGTTTAAGAGCAGAATGTAAATTTTGTTAAGCATTTATACAGTATATTCCAACTTATCAGTCACAGTTGGGATTGAAACATCCCCTATTAAGTGGGAGAGCAGCTTTATCTGGAATATTAAAATTTAAAAAAAAACTGCAATGTTAATTCATATTAGGTAATTTGTAAATTTTATATTAATATATAGAAGATGGCCACGGGACCTTCTAATTTAAATTAATGTTTGAAGTACCGCCAATGGGTGGTTCCTTCCCAAGATTTTCAAGTGTATATGAAACATACAACATATTTACCTATTGTATTATTTTGTACAGTTGTAAATTACATTAAATAAATAATTTAAAAAAAAAATTAATATATAATATATATTGATGTTTAATTTATTATATCAATATAAATAATGCATACGACAGTAGTCCGGGTGGCGGACGGTAAAGGTGTCAAAATAGTGGAAGAAAACTATTAATTGTTAACCAACGTTTCGTTGGTGTATTTAACTGTTAAAAGTAAATAGCTTTATTAGGGTTATATTTAAAAAGTTTTACTCTACTTTAAATGATGTCTAATTAGGTTTTCAACTATTGTTTTTTATTGGTATAATTATTTTATATTTATAAATATTGTTACTACAATATTTAAAAATAATAAATGATACTCGATAGTTCAATATTGGATAATTTAAATAAAGCACTCCAAGAAAAGTGACCGGCGATGTTCAAATTCAAGGAATATCATTCTTCCGGATAATGGGAAATTCTGTTGGATCCTCCATACTCCACTGGTCCAAGCACCTTCCAATTAACACTTATTTCTGTCCAAAAAAGTTTTTGCAGGACAAAAAAAACAAAAAAAACTAAAGAAATACCAAACAGAGACTGCTTCAATTTTTCGCCTCTAGGGTTAAGACAATTTTTAAAAATAAAATTTAAAAATTACCATTACGCTGGTTAGAAGTGATAAATAATTATGGCGATAGTATTATTTACTAAAGTTTATTCAAGGTATTAAAAATATATAAGTTTTATTCTAATAATGAAATAACTTTCCGGCAGGCCTAATATTCGCTTTTAATTGGACATAAATTCCATATTTTTAATTCATCTCTCAAAACAAAAAAATAAATAAATAAATACATACTCATCTATAAATCGAATGGGTAATTGAGCTGGACCACTAGGGAGTGAATCCTGAGCTGAGATCGGAAGGAGCCCGGAGGGACCAACACCACTCAATTAGCAGTGAAAAAAAAAAAAGACGACTCAGAAGCGATTGTTACAAATTATCCATGAAATAGCTTGCCCTCGTCCTGCATCCTCTATACACCGCCCCTCCCACCCCCTCTCCTGGCACACTTAAAAATATTCCCCCGGGGGAGGGAAATCTGATTGACTCCGAGGCCTTGCCATGTGTTCTGGAGATTTTTTTTTTCTCCCAAGTCACTTACAGGATTATGTTGGCTAAATAGATCAGTATTAACTACCACAGCTGCGATTATTTAGTTTTCGTAAATTTCCATTCCAGCGAAAATTTGAATTACAGCGTTGCATATTCGTCCTAGTTAAGACATAGTAGGTCAAGCTAGAAAGGAGGTTAATACGTGTATAAAAAAAAAAATTATCTCATATATTGGGTAAAAATTAAAGTACAATACAAAACTAATGTGCATTAAAAAAAAAAAAAAAATCAGCAGGGGTGGTAGAAAGTCGGAAAATGAAAAAAAAAATTATATTCTAAGAAGTAAATTATTAAAGAAATGTTATTTCGCTAATTCCCTATTGTTTTGTGTATTGAAAATTAAAAAACGATTGTAACCTAGAATTTCATGAACAACACATTTTAATTTTTATCTCTATTATTTTTTATACTTAATTTTAGTCTTCTAAATATGCACTATATTCAAATATACAAAATCATATTTGGCTGATTGCATTTGAATAATCTGATTTGTTAAAAAAAAAAAAAGATATTTAAATAGCTATTTATAAAATACAATGCAAACAAAATATGCAGTTTCCTAAAAATCCAAGACTTTGTCATAACTTAATTGTTAATTGGAAAAAAGAAATCGTTTGAATGTTTTTCCTACCTTAAAATCCTATGCTGTTAGTTTCAAGAATTGAATTGCCATCATATTTATAATTTTTGAATGAATGGAATATCAAAAA
This sequence comes from Halyomorpha halys, assembly GCF_000696795.3. Lineage (NCBI taxonomy): Eukaryota > Metazoa > Arthropoda > Insecta > Hemiptera > Pentatomidae > Halyomorpha > Halyomorpha halys. Next base: position 159,135 of record NW_027108294.1, on the reverse strand, counting down.
TCAAAGAATATGGAGATCAAATAAAACTCAAATAGTAAATGGGTATACTATTTTTATTTGAGCCAACGTTTCGCCCCAAGTTGCAGGGCTTTGTCAGGGCTAAAAAAGATACAAACACTTGACATAGTTACAAAGAAAAAAAAAACAAAAAAAAAAAAAAAACAGTGGAAAATAACAGGGGTATACAGTGAAACGTAAAATTTAATAAACGTAAATTCTGTCTCATTCATTTTCATTTGATTTTATTCTTTTTCCTTTTCATCTCTTAATTGGTACTTTCTTTACTATTTCTTCTCTTATTTCATCTTTATCTTTCTGTTACTATTACCGTTTTCATTTATTGTTTATAACCTCTAGTTTTTCTTATTAAATTTTACGTTTCACTGTATACCCCTGTTATTTTCCACTGCTTTTTTTTTTTCTTTGTAACCTTGTCAAGTGTTTGTATCTTTTTTAGCCCTGACGAAGCCCTGCAACGTGGGGCGAAACGTTGGCTCAAATAAAAATAGTATACCCATTTACTATTTGAGTTTTATTTGATCGCACCCGGACCATATTCCATTCATTGATACACACGGTCAATCAGCAATCTTCCTATCTATAATTTTTGCTCATAAGTGGTGATATTTAACCAATGCAAATTGATTTAGAACCGTGAAAAGTGTAAAAGGTCTTCTAAATGGGAAAGGAAAGGCAGAAGGTCCAGGGAACGGAAGAGTGGGTGCTCGCTTCCAGTCATTTAGTCGATCACTTGGGCGCATCGGTGCACCGCTAACCCACTTATCTCGTCTGAGCCGATCATCAAGGTCAATTAGCCATTCACCTCTATCATCGCTATCCTTGCCTAGCCAGTTAGTGTAATTGTAAGGCGATGGCCCTTCCTTCTACAGTCATCCTCAACCAATTAATTCTATGAAAGACCTCTTTAGTATGACATTATGTCATCAATACTTTCTACAGTGTCCATTAGTAAATGTTAACCGTCAAAGAGGGTTCATTTGCACCATATTTTTTTGGCGTGATCCGTTTTTGACGTTGGAAATGTCTGAAATTTATATTATGTATAAACGATTTTAACATAAATGATTTTAACGTATATGAAATTGAAGGAGATGGTCAAGAAGAGTAACATTGATTTTCAACTATTTGTTGATTTTCGAAGTTTCGACCCACAATGAAGGCCTTAATCAGGGCTATAATAAAATTATACAAATAAGGTAAAGCCAATTAGTACCAAAGCACGGTAGAAAAAAAGTGAGTTATTTAAACCCAATTTTTAATTACTTTAGGGAAAACTATCTATAATTACTAGTCAAAATTTATAAGTCTGCTAACCCTATTTTGGGGGAATAAAAAATGGCGGGTGTTTCAAAACGTTAAAAAAAAATAATTTGTTAAATTTATAATCTTAAACACTTTCTTGAGACTGGTACATTTTTTAAAATTAAATAATTTAATTTCTATCCATTTTAGTTTCAAAACACTTTATTTTTTGTACAAGTTCGACGTTTCAGCGAATCCGGCCATCCTCAGGGACAATCTTAATACAGTTTTGGAATTAGATAATTTAAAAACTCTACCTCCATGCAGGCTATTCTGCCTAGGTCAAAAACAATAATTTCTAATTAGTCAATATTCACTTAAAACCAAAATTAAAATCATTTATCACAGTCACTATTCCTTAAAAACTTTATCACAAGGAGTTGTATATAATATATAAATCCAATAAATTAATTAATTATTATATAATTCCAAAACAGTATTAAGATTGTCCCTGAGGATGGCTGTGTTTGAGTGTTTTGAGACTAAAATGGATAGAAATTAAATTATTTATTTTATAAAAAAATAATTTGTGTTTCCGAGCTTCATATTATTAAAATCTAATTAGACCAATAATGATAACCAATAAAAACCAATAATTGAAAACATAATTAGACATCATTTAAAGTAGAGTAATCTTTCTAAAATATAAGCCTAATAAAGCTACTTACGTTAAATAGTTTCTGCCATTTAGTTTGGTGAAAAGTAACATTTTGGATACGAGAGGAATTAGAAGGTTTAGTGAAGCCCCAAAGCTCAACTTCGAATTTCTCTTAGGAGGAAAAAATGATAGAGCCCACCCAATTAATTTAATAATTCGAGGAATAAGAATACGTCCAAGTGAGGTTGTCACTTACCATGGCGTAAGATTTGGACTCCTCACTCGGATTACTTGGGAAATAGAGTGGACCAATCCTTGAACGGCCTTAGTCGTGTGGGGGAGGGCGAATTCTTGGGCCTCAGATACCCTGCGACAATGACCATATATATATAAAGGAGTGGTCGTGGGTATTCTGAAGTATGCCTTATAAAGCAGGGGAATGTGGAAATAAATAAATAACATTTGTAATAGTACTGAACTCAATGACGTGACGATTTGGAATTTATAAAGTATTATGTATTCCTGTCAATTATGAAAGGTTTAATGAATGGTATGCTAGCTTTAGTGTTCAATGAATGGTATGTTGTTTTCTGTTTATACAAAATGAACTGCGGTAAATCCTTTCAGTTTGTGCCAAACATTAAAGTAATATGTATCTATATATAATTTAATTTCCCTTTTTAGATTGGTTAGTTTATCAATTATAGTAAAAAGTATCCATAGAGTCTCCACAAGTATATTATCTTATAACTCCTACGTTTCGGCCATTCTGGCCATTCATAATATTACAGGTAACAATGTCATTAAAATGTCGCAGGTTATTCTGCCTTTGTCAAAATATGTCTTAGTTAAAAACTTATTATTATGCACTATTTCATTTATTCCAATTCTATTCAGTTTACAATGTCTATTACAACGTATTATTGAAAAAGTAAAAGATTGTAATTTCCTATCCTGGCATAGGAAGATGTAGGAGTTATAAGAACATGTTGGGACTATATTGATACTTTTAGATGTAATATCTATCTTCCCTTCATATGCATAGTGTGTAATTATAAAAAAAGGCACAATGGCGAATTAGGAATTGGTTATTTTTATCAAGAGTACAGTTATAACCACATTACTGAGCCTCAGGAGATCTCCACCAACGGGTGCCAGCTACATCTATTCTTCAACAGACAAACTCAGGAGGTAGAATGAAGACTTTTTGTGAGTACATAATTAAATGTTTTATCCATTTAATACATCCTTGAATAGACGTATAATCATGAATTTATAATAGATATACATTATATTATAATATGATGTACTAATTGAAATGTTGTATAAGTTCAACCTTTCAATTATCTTAAAAAAACAATAACCACATGTCTCAAGCTTCCAACCAATACCGAACTGCAGACAAAGTTTACGTTGAAAACCCTACCGGATATTTCGTTCAACACTATAAAACCATTCAACCATTCAACCGTTCAACACTTAAATCTCGTGAACACTGGATAGATAGATTTATTTATTGATAGGTCTGCCACACAGTTGTGGGCAATAGGTAATAGTGATGAATGATCTCATACATACTAAAATAAAAAAAATAAATTTAACTGGATTTAGTGAATGACACAATTTCTTCCTTATTAAACTATAATAGTTTATTTCATATCATACAGCAACGTTTCGGGAGATTTTCCTTATCTTCAGGCTGCTAAAAAACAAATTCAACAAAACCATAAACATGTGCTTATAACATTAATATATCATTTACACTCAAAGAACTATTTATAAATTATTTACTTGATAACAAAAACCTATA
>NW_027108294.1:149643-154389 GCF_000696795.3 Halyomorpha halys | reverse complement strand
TAAAATTAAATTAAAAAAAAAAATAAAGTAAAAAAAAAAAAAACTCTCTTAAAATATATACAAACAAAAGAATAGACAAGACGAACATAATCAAACTCGCGAACACTGGAAGAAACTCTTTTTAGTTTCTCATCCCTAGTCGTTCTATTAGCATGTTCAGTTAGATTGTTCTAATCGGAACCAAGAAGGCAAAAAGAAGTCGGTTTTAAACTATTGCTCTCTTGGAGTCAGGAACATCCAAAAGTTTAACACAGGGGTTCTCCTCTGCCAACGGAAGGCTGTTCCAATCGTTGAAGAGACAGCGGATGCGGACATCTGACTGTAATCTGCGGGCACTGAGGAATGGCCTCGCCGGGACAGAGGCCAACCGCCCCTCCTACAAATCTGCCCTTATTTTGGCCGGAACCCACAATAAATTCTTCCTATCGCCGCGGGTTTTTCTTTTTTAAAAACTTTTTTTTCCCCCATTTTCGTCCCCTTTTCCTACCCACCCCAACCCGAGCGGTGGGGAGAAAAAAAAAATGACTGAGTCAATGGAAATTATCGGGCGGTAAGAGAAAATGCATGTGTGATAATTGCTGGCTGTAACAAAGGGTTTACAGATGGGAGGGCAGGAGGAAATCGGACGGAACAGGCTCAAACAGCAGTATTTAATAGTCCTCTCCCTTTGGCCTCTCTTCTTCAGTTCTTTGCCTAAGTGTACTTCCAGTGTTTGCTCAAAAATACGTCATGAGAGTATAACATAAAAATATTGCGATGCTCGCATCGCACAACTTTCATTTAACCCTATGTTTAAGGCATTAACTCTGACAATAAGAAAAGGTTAATTTGTACAAATAAACAAAATTTAAAGTGCTTTAAAGAAGATATTTTGAAAATCCGGCATTTAAGTGTTCATGGATTCCATTTTAGTATCCTCAGCTGATCGAGTAAACCCTATTTATGATGACGAATTCTTCTGGGAAATTAGTAATAAAACAATTTTTTAGAGGAGCATGTTAACCGAAGAGTTTATGTGTGAACATGTGTACTAATAGCATACACCTTGTATAGTATTCGGTAGAAAATGTTCATTCAAGTAAATATAAAGAAATGGTTATAAATATTTTGTTTGTCTAAGTGAATTCCTCGGTAAGAATTTCCCGTAACTACTATAACTATCTAGATAAGCTAGCAGCTAGACAAAATGACAGTAAATTAACTAACGAATCCAATTTAACAAATATTAATGTTAATATATTTGAGCAAAATAAATTATATAATTAGATTTATAAAGTCGTTCGAGATATTTTTGAGTGTTTGATGTTTTGGCAGGTAAATTTTAATTGAATTAGTTAATTGGAGCGTTTGAGGAAATGCTCGAGCCACGTGCTGTAATTAAAATTTGAAATATCATTGAATTTCTATTTCAGCGAAAAGAAAGATATTGCTTTAATGAACGAGGAAGATTAATGTGTTTGTACGAAGGCTTATTATAGATTTTTAATTTGTATGATCTATTTACAATTTAATTAGCTTGGTGTAGCTCACAAAAGCGGGAGGAAAAAATCAGATGCTAATTAGATCCCCAATGATCTGATTTTTTGATTTTTTTTTATCCATCGCACAAAAGTAAACAGGTGTACTAGTTGATGAAAAACATTTTTTTTTAGATATTCAAGAAAAAAAAATGCGTAACTTACATAAAGTAAAAAAAAAATTTTGATTTTTTTAAATCCTCCAAAAAAAACAATTAGTTAAAAAATTCACAAATTTTGTACTCTTGGATACTGATAACATTTATATACCATTCATGGCTATTTCAATGAATTTTTTGGAAGAAGAATAGAAAATTAAATTGATTTTAAAGACATTATCGGTCTAGGTAATTAATTATTAAGTTTCTGATAAAAATTCTAGAACAAAGTTTGAATTTATAGGTTATGAAATAACATTTTCAGCGCGGTAGCCTCCGGGTAAGGTGCGTGGCTATTAACTCCAAGGACCCGAGTTCGAATCCCGCTGGGTAGAAAATTGTTTTCTGTTACACTGTAGCCGTGAGTCAACTCCTGTGGGTTCTGGGAGCTCTCCTGGGGTCCACCCAGCCTCTTAAATTAGGTATCCTTTATTGGGGAAAAAAATCTGGCGTTTGAGCATGATTCTGACCAAATCACCTCCTTGCACAACCGTTGGTCTAGTAACAGTACTTCCTTACAAAGTACTGAGCCCCCGATCCTACATGGGTCATAGCGGTGCAGATTTTAATTTTATAACAATTAGGAAATCGGACCTAAAGGTGAGAATGAAGAAAGATTGCAAGAAACTTACATTTAGATTCATCAGATAATGAAAATTAGATGAAAGAATTTTTATTAGAACATAATATATCTAATTTTCTTCATATCTAATTTGATCTTACGTTATATCTAATATTTATGAAATATAATTAAATGTTTCCAAACTTAAATTTAGTCATAGCTTACTTTTTAAGTTTCAAATTTTCAGTCTTCTATTATTAAAAATTTATATCCTTAAAACTACGTTAGATAAGTTTATATTTATAACAAATACCTCTAAAATTAATTGAAGGCATATAAAGGATTATAAATAATTTTGGCCAGCTTTTACGGGTCAAATATCCCATTGTGCACTGTGCAACGGTCTTGGTAAAGAGAGGTAAAATATTTTTTCAGTGAGAAACAAAGTTGATATTAAAAAGTCCTTAAATAAGATTTTTCATAGCAATCAAAACTAATTTTTTTTTTAAACTTTTACTGTGTTTTTTTCGAAAATTAAAAAAATATACAAATTCAACGTAAATCCACTAACGAACTCTGAGTGTAGAAAGTCAGTTTTCCAACATTTGTAATTACGTAAACTAAAAAAAAAAACACTTCTGGGTTACGAGTGATTATTACATCGGACGGGGGGGGGGGGAGAGGGGTTAATCCCCCATAAAATCAAGTTGAAAAGATGATCGGTCCTGATTTGTTCTTTTACTCATTTATTATTATTATTATTTATTAAATAAATCAAAACTTGTATCCTTATTATTATTGTATATACAAAAACCATTAATTTATAAATGGTTTGTGTATATGGTAGTGATTTTGTGTGGATAATTTTAATATAAGAAGAATTAGATAGTTATGATTTTAAATTAAAAAAATTGGTTTTTAACTTATAATTAATGAATGACCTGGGCAGAATAGCCTGCAAAAAGAAATTTAAAATTAATGTGAGGAAGAAATTATAATTGAAGATGTCCTTGAGGATGGCTAAAATGGCCGAAACGTTGAAAAATAAAAAGTGTTGAGACAAAAAAGGATACAAGTTTTGATTTATTTAATAAGTAATTACCTTGTCTCAAGAAATTGAAATAATATAATTAAATTATTATTATTAATTCTTTTTATTTATATTTTCTCGACCTTTATTTAATCTCAACTTACTTCCATATTTTCCATCTTTTAGAGTGTGCTAAACTTTGTTTACCCATATCTAATTTTCTGTTTCTGCGTGTTATTGCGTCTCCTGTACATTTTTCACCTTATAGTTTACGTAATTTATAATATTCTTATGATTTATTTTTTTATATTAATAATATTTCTATTTATTTTCTTTTATTTTTATATAATTTAATCCTACATTAATTTACCTTTTTGTATCTTATAATCTTTATATGTCAAAATGTTCTTAGTTGCTTTTTAGCTCTGATGAAACGAAGTGGGGCAGAATGTCGAAAATAAATTGTTGTTAACTATTTTTGTTTCTCTTTTGCCCGCAACCCTGACCATCACCATCTTCTCCATAATTTAAAATTATACGGTCAATTACTTATATATTATCTGTTTCCGTATACATGAAACTAATTAGCAAAATAATTAAGAACTAACATTACATATTTTTTTTCAGGCAATTAATTTAACGTTGTTACAATCTGGACTGCCTAATTGTTATTTGCTCCTAAGATATTGTTTGTTAATTTTTAAGCAGGATTGACCTCATTGATGAAAAAAAAAAACTGTCAAGTGGAGAAACACATGACAATAGAAACCCCGCAAGGCTCCCACAACTCAACATTTCGGAATATCTTACCGAATACAATGCATGGCTGGCCTTTACCTGTAAATAAACAAATCTTTTCATATGCAGATTAAGTTTTGCTATGCTTGACCCTTGAATTCTTCAGTCAATTACATATACAATACAAACATTTTAAACTAGACGAACAAGAACCATACTACACTCATCCTGTGTATGCATTTTTTTCTATCGAATAGTATTATAAACCATATCTCACTAAATTAATTTTTCATTAACTGTTACAAACGATTAGTAATAACTGCAAGAATTGTTAGTGATTAAAAAAAGTAAAAAAATAGAAAACAAAGTATTTATAACTGAGTTCTACTATGAGAGTATACGTAGAAAAGATGTTATTAAAAAAAACTTTATTTTTTATTTTTATTTTTTTTTTTTAATTTTAGTATGTATGAGATAATTCATCACTATTACCTATTGCCCACAACTGTGTGGCAGATTGTAATATCTATAAATAAATAAATCTATCAATAAAAAAAATTTAATGTGAAAAAAAAAATAAAAAAAACTACAACTTTTTATGTATACTCTCATAGCTTTATCATATTTTACAATGTTTGTATTTTGTTCTCATTTAGCCCTCATGAAGCCCTTCAAACTCAGTTAGTTATAAATAGTTTGTTTTCTATTTTAATACATAGAAAAGATGATATAAAAAATAAA
>NW_027108294.1:148207-149593 GCF_000696795.3 Halyomorpha halys | reverse complement strand
AAAAAAAAAAAAAAAAACTACAAATTTTTATGTATACTCTATAAGCTTTATCATATTTTACAATGTTTGTATCTTGTTCTCATTTAGCCCTGATGAAGAGGGCTTCATGGAGGGGCAAAGTGGGGTGAAGCGTTGGTAACTAATAATTTTTTTTTTTGCTATTCTTATATTTTTCTTAACCGAAATTGGGACCATATTCCTACAGACATCACATACGGTCAAATAATAATCTAGCAGTCCGGCTTTTTCCTTCACAAGCTCGGTTCGGAGATTCCCAGGATGAATATTAATATTGTAAATAAAAATTTTAGTCTCAAAACAATTTATATTTCTTTACATGTCCGACGTTTCGGCCAATTCTGCCATCCTCAAGGAAAATTATCACAAACGGCTTTTATTATATATATGATTTTAAACAAATAATATTAATAAATTATCATACCTTAAATACAGTTTTAGAACCATATCAATTTAAAAAAAACTTTATGCAGGCTATTCTACCCAGGTCATTAATTTCAGTCCACAATTACCTTATGAGACATTAAAACATTGGGGAATCATATAAATTTATTAATAAGCAATCCTTAGCTTATGTCTGTTTACCTATTTCGTCAATTCTTCATATTAAATTAAAAATTAAAACTTTTAATCAAAGTTAATTTTCACTATTATACATTATACACTATTTCACACCTGTGAAGGAAAAAGCCACAAGCGCGGTTCGGAGATTCCCCGGATGATTATTAATATTGTAAATAAAAATGAAGGAATGAATGTGCAGCATACCAAAAACCAGCATTAGATTTTGAAAATATTATTATTTTACATAAAGAAAATAATACATTAAAAAGAAAAACTAATCGAGTGCATTTACATATCAGAAAACATTAGTTATACGGCGAATTTTAAAACAGATCCAAGAAATATGAACCTAGAACTATGCTGAGATTTTAGGTATAATTAATTTATGAAAAATACGGGATAAAATTAATGCTGATAATTATAATTAACCTTAATATGAATTGTAATATAAAAGAAATAGGAAATTTATCCAAAATTTAGTTGAAATAAAAAAATTAAATGCCTGACCTGAGTGTAAGGAAAGTAACAAATATTGTTGTAATAAATTATAATAGTGAAAATTAACTATTAAAACTAAAAAAAGTTTTAATTTTTAATTTAATAAAAAGAATTGACGAAATGGGTAATTAGACATAGGCTAAGGATTACTTATTAATAAATTTAAATGATTCCTCAATGTTTTAATGTCTCATAGGGTAATTGTGGACTAAAATTAACGACCTGTTTTTTTTTTTAAATTGATATGGTTCTAAAATTGTATTTAAGGTATAATAATTTATTAATAATATTGTTATTTGTTTAAAA
>NW_027108294.1:136395-148112 GCF_000696795.3 Halyomorpha halys | reverse complement strand
TATATATATGTAATAAAAGCTGTTTCAGATAGATTGTCCTTGAGGATGGCTGAATTGGTCGAAACGTCGGACTTGTAAAAAAATAAATATTGTTTTGAGACTAAAATTGGAAAAAATCTATTTTATTTAAACAATAATTAATGTGTTTTTTACTTCAGGTTAAATTTATGGGACCGTTCGTAGCCGAGCGAGTAAAAGCGCTAACTTTGACTGCAGCGACGCCGGTTCAAATTCGGCCTGAGGGGTTGAATTTTATTTCTGTGGAGATTCCACGAAATGAAAATTTGACCCCCCCCCCACTATGATTAGAATAGGGTGGTAACCATATATTAAGTATCAGCCGTTTACATATTAAATCTATTGTTGCATTAAAACATTAGAAAGCTTGACGAACTGTGTACGGAGTTTAATGTACCAAAATTAATAATTTTTAAGCTAATCATAAAATATACATTTTTTTTCTCAACTGAAAAAATGAATATTTAAATAAGACAACTGCCTATTTGGAAAACTGGGAAATGAAAAGCCTTTTAAAGTGATAAAAAAATTCTGGTTCATACGAGATCCCAGTTATACAGATTACACTCTACTTAGCTTGTAGTAGTAGACTCATTAAGATTAAAACATGTATTTGGCATTAATAAATTTTATTTCATCATAATTAGGTTTCCTAATTATGGCATATTTCACTACGTGTTTTAATGCCTACTACTGGTACAAAAACGTATTTAAGATAAATTCAGCTCAAAAGAATATAATTATCTATATTTGATTAAATCTAAAGTAAATTAGCTTTGAGAGATCTTACCAATCTAAAATTACTATTATAAAGAGAACCGTGATTAAAATAACATTGCAATACTAAAAAAAATTAAAGATTTTCGTTTGAGTTCCTGGTGCATCTACCTAGAATAGAAATATTAAGCTCTTCATCCTTAATAGTTTAGTTTTATTGTCTATAAGGGATATCAAATAAGCTACTAATATTGTTAATTATTTAATTAAAAAATGAATTAAACGCACGTTGAATGAATCCATAAATAAACTTATTTAAACTCATGAACTATGATAAGTGATTATTCATATTTTCAACGATTTGATTATTCCTTTCTATTCAATTTTATTCCTGTTACTAATTCATTTTTAGTACTTTAGTACCCTTCTATCCTTAACCATCATACCCAGATAATCTGCAAATTTTTATTTTAACGTGTTCCTTCATGTATATTTTTTCCTTATTTTTTTATAGTTCTGTGCTTTAAATGTTTCATATTAATTTACAACATAACATAGTGTTGCTTATTATTCGTAAGGTAGTGTACAGAATCTGCCGATTTATTACAGATAAAACTTTGGTTAAGTATTGCCAAGAGAAAAAAATTGAAAAAGAAGAACCGAAACAAAATTTCTTAATACCTATTTTAAATAACTTAAATTCTCAAATACATCCCTAAATTGACATTTATACTTATTTGGACTTTGCTTTAATGTGTGTCAGGATTATCAAGAATTTCATATTTACTGATATCTTCTCTTATTATTTGGATTAATCCATGAAACATTATTTCCAATAAACGGGATTCTGTTGTATTATTTTAACTGGCGTTCACATTATGTTTTTATATAATTTATTCAAATCCTTGAGGCAGGTATTTATATATTAAATAAATCAAATGATATCCTTATTAAGACTCAACATTCTTTATTATGTCAATAGTCTAACGTTTCGGCCAATACGGCTATCCTCAAGGACAATCTTAAAAATAAATTCACACCTTCACATCAAATTTAAAAAAAAACTGTTTTACAGACTATTTTGCCCAGGTCATCAAATTCAATTGAAAATCACCCTATTTTTTTAGAACTTCATTAATCTTTAAAACTTTAATTTTAGATTAAAACTACACTATCCACTAAAAAAATAAACAAACTATTTATTTATTTTTTATAATAGTTTGTTTATCTAATAGAGGATAGTGTAATTTTAATCTAAAACTAAAGTTTTAAAAATTAATGAAGTTCTAAAAAAATAGGGTGATTTTCACTTGAATTTGATGACCTGGGCAAAATAGCCCGTAAAACATTTTTTTTTTAAATTTGATATAAGGTGTGAATTTATATTTAAGATTGTCCTTGAGGATGGCCGAATTGGCCTAAACGTTATTATTTTCTTATTTATAAATAAACTGTTTAAAATGCGTATGTCTTGTACCTGAAGAGCATGTGGCCCCAAATTTGGCAAGTGCGATTGAATTATTGAAAAAAGAATTTTATTTTATTAGTTTACAAGCTCAAAAGGCAACAAGTTCAAAACTCACTTTTATTGAATTTTACAGGTTATAATACATAAATATAAATATCTAATTGCATACACTGAAAAAGACCCATTAGAAATTTGTTTAATCCTTTTAAGTCTAGCGTCGAGAAGTCAACAACTGTGATCCAATTAAAGTAGTAATAATGAGTAGGAATTTTCTATTTTTGAATTACCCACCCCTTGAGCTTGTTTTGTACATTAGTATATTTTTTCTAATAGTAATTAATAATAAAATACAATATCTAATTATGTTATAAGTAATCATTCAATAAATAGCTACAGTTGTATTATTATGTTTACTCAACATACAGTAATATTTTTGAATAAGAAGTTCAGAGGCTCTCAAAACTTAGTTTCCAAAGGACTCTAAATTCATATCTATAAATAGTTGTTACGATTATTGATGAAAATGTAATAAATATATTTATAGAATTTGTTGACGAGTACAGAAAGACCTAAGTCGATGGAACAGCACAATACCATCATAAATTCAAAAAATTTCGGACGATACTTTAGAGCCAAGATGCTGTGTATACTCAACTATTTGTTGTCTACTTCAGCCATAATTTCGCTCAACGGATCATTAACGTTTGACCTGTCAGAGGCGATGAAATATCTCTCGACAGTCAAAGTCGTGTGCCATGAGAAAAACACGTGTATATGGGAGCTGGGATAAAACGATCTTAAGAAAAGCAACTAGGTAAGGAGACACAATAGGAGAAGGACTATTGTAGCTGTGAAGTGGCTAGAATGTCGCGTCTCTCTCTCGACATAAATCTCTGCTTTGTCACCCTCCGCTCCCCTCCAAGTAGGGGGAAAAAATGCCTTTTACAAATTGCGAGATTTGATGCGTTCTCAATGGGCTCCCTCTGGCCATTCTCTGGGCCAAAGCATGTTCTCAACCGCTGGAAACCTAGACCGCATTCAGTCTAAGCACTCCAACGCTCCCCATTCTAATGCTAATAGTCCATTATGTCCTCATCACATTGGAGTCTCGCTTTAAATAGAAATCGATGTAAACACTAGGAAGGGGATTTTCTGTGAAAAAAAGAATATTTCTTCATCGTGAATGTCGATAGCCCGCTGATGAAGGGGACAAACAAAACTCGCTTAGACAATACCTAAACCTTTATCGCCCTCCCGTGTGTTCGTTCTCTGGTGAATTGATGTCAACAGTCTGCGGTAGGAATCGGTGGCTATAGACTTATTTCAGGGAGATAGGATAACAAAGGGCTCTCCCGTGTTCCCAGCCACTGACTGACCGCAGTAATGAATAGGCCAGCAACGGAAAGAAATCCACATTTCATTGCTAAATACAACTTAACATGATCGCTAGGATAAACTATCCATTCTGCAAACCAGTGAATAAAAAATAAAAGAAATTTTTTCTTGTTACTTTCCTCTTTTTAATTTTATACTGTTTAATCTCGTATTCCGAACATCCCAGTGATCCGAACTGCTGTGTAAACCAAAAAAATAAAATAATTTTTTTTTTGGAAAATTCGGCAGGGAATAACATTTTTGTTTTCATATAAAAGTGCACTTGTGTAAAGGACATCTACAGGCAAATTATTGTAATCACCATGAAAATCCAAAGTGGAAATTTTAATAATATTAATAAATAATATATTTTGTTGGAATTATAAACACATTAAATCATTTGATTTTGTAAGTATAATTGAATTAATAGTAAAAATTTTGTTGATAAACTCATTTTTTTTTTTTAATCACGTTTTAAATAAATCCATAAAAAGAGTATTTTTTAGTTTTATTTATATATTTTTTCATTTATAAATGAACAATCTTATAGTTTTAACATATTAAATCATCACTTAGCATTCTTGAGAATGTAATAAAATAAAAAATTTTTTTGTTTTAATTTTCAAAAACTTTTAACTATCAAATATTTTAAAAAAAAATAAACAAAAATAGTTACTTACTGTTTAAATATAATAATATAAATAAATATAAATTGTTATGAGACTAAAATTGGATAAAATTTATTTTATTTAAACAACAATAACCAGTCTCAAGAAAGTGTTAAGATTATATGTATAGTTACGTTCATTCATATTGTTGAAATTTTTACTACAATTTCCTTATATTTTCTGTTATCCGAACACCCTCAACTACAGCAATTAGTTCGGATTACCGAGATTACACTTTATTTGTTTTTATTACTTCATTATTTACAGTCTGCAATAAAGCTATAATAAATAAATGGTACATTTTAAGGTGCAAATACATTTCATATGTGAAGTAAGGTGATTTGAATTACATTTTTATACATATTTTTATTTTGATTAAAAAAAAAACCTATAGGTTTTATCTATTAGTATATGTATCTAATGTTTGTGTAATGTGTATAATCCAATGTTTGTGTAATGTATCTAATGTTACCTTTAATTGGATAAAAATCACCTCCTTGCAGAACCGTTGGTCTAACAACAGTACTTCTTAACAAAGTACTGAACCCCTGACCCACCATGTGTTGAAGCGGTACAGATTTTAATTTAATTGATTTTATAGTTTGTGGGTAAATTGTATTTTTTTAGTGATTTCTTGTCGCAGCCAATTTGTATATTGGTACCGATATTGGTTATCGGAAATGGAAGTAAAAGAAAAAATGTTTTGTGTCAGTAAGTATAGTAGTGTAGTATTCTTATACATAATTTATTTTTAGTATGTGTATTTCGTCAGGGTCTGTAAATTATTTTCTCTTTATTTTGTATGGTACTTAGGAAAAAAAAAATCGGTATAGCTTCAATTCTATACATTTTTAAAGGTGCCCTCTTAAAAATTTATTTATTGTTATTTTTTTTTTATTTTTATAAATTCGGCATCTCTTTTTGTTTTAGATCGGTTTTGTAGGATATAAACCAGAGAACAATATTTTTTAAATTAAAAAAAATATATATATGAATACAAAGAATTACTTTACTTGTTTATTAGTGTTGCTTGGTTTTCTTGAATTTTCTATTTACATTAACCTAGTGGCTAAGAAAAAGTCAGAAATATCAGAAACAAAGTACTTGTTAACAAACCAACGTTTTGCTATTCTTTCCAGGGCTTCATCGGGGCAGAATCCTAGTATAAGTCTTTACTTCAGTTTTTGTTATGGATATCATATTTATATTTTTAATCAAGTTAATTTGAGGAAATTATTTTTCAAAAGTAACCGTATCAGATTAGATTCAAATTAAATTCATTATATCTTGACTTAAATTAATAATTAAATAACATATTTTAACTCATTCTTTATTAAACAATTAATTATTTTAAAAAGATAAGGTTAATTTAATTCCATTTAAATCTCATTTAATATATCGATTCAATGAGATCTCTGAATTCATATTTAAAATATACTATCAAAATCCTCTAGTTTCTAACCTTGCTTCTTCTTCCATTCCTGGCAATCCTTCGAGGCGCCGGAAAAGAAGATGGCCTCGCGACCTTATATTGAAAAATGTTTTTAGAGTTCTACTACTGGGTAGTTTCTCTACATGCTGTATCATATCATTATCATTATGTCATTATGATTAAATTTACTTGTTGTATTTTTTATGCAGTTGCAAATATCAATAAATAATTTTTTTTTAAATATATACTTTTATTTATTTATCAATTTTTTGTTAAATATACCGGACTCAGAGCTCAAGTTAGCTCAATCGTTCTTTTAGTTTAAATTATATAAATGACACATCTGCGAAAATTATGTGAAGAATTGCAGCTGCTAACAGATGTTGCTTTGGCCCACTGAAGCATATGTGGAGTAGATTCATCACGAGACAGACTAAAATCAGATAATATAAATCTGATACATGCATCGCAGGATATGGCTTCATGTGCAGTATGATGGGTTTTGAGGAAGCTGAAAAAATCTGTAAGTTTATTTATTGTCGAACTAAACTGTTATTTACCGAGGCTAATGGTTAACGTTGCTTACTAGCAAGAAACATGGAAGTCATCCCGATCCAATTTTATTTACATAATCACAATTTTTTTATTTTATATGTAATAAAAAATGTGACTAATATATTTCATACAGTGTGAAATTAATGTTCTATAATATCGGCTGGGTCTTATCCGCATTGGAATATTCTGATACGGCTATCTAAAATAAAAATAAATAAATAAAAATAAAATCTAATTCTGTCTTATCTAATTCCTCTATTCTTCTCTCTAAGAACATTCTATACTTTCTAAAAAAAAAAATTATAATTAGGTTAGGAAGCCTTAAATTCTTAACTTATATGCTACACGAGTGGATAGATAAACAATCCATTGGTTATATCTGTAATTTATTAGTTTATTTTTGCATAACTTCATGTTATTTTATAATTTAGTACTTATTTACCTGATATATTTGAACTATAGTTGTAAAATTGTATAATAATAATCAAAATATCGTTTAAATAAAATCGATTGTATTCAAATAACAGTCTCAAAATATTCTTTATTTCTTTAAAAGTCCAACGTTTCGGCCAATTCAATCATCCTCAAGGACAATCTTAAATATCAATTTACACTCATATAAAATATTTAAAAAACTTTTTGTAGGCTATTCTGCCCCGGTCACTAGTTTTAGTTAAAATTACTTTTTTGTTTGCTTCTCATTCATTAATATTAAAACTTTTAATTATAATCAATTTAACTCTATTACCCCTAGCTATCATAACAATATAAATTAAGATTGTTATGATGGCAAGGGATAATAGTGTTAAATTGAAACACTAATTTTTAGTGGTATAATTAAAAGTTTTAATATTAATGAAAGAGTGGAAAAAAAGGGTAATTTTAGCTGAAACTAGTGACCTATGTGGCAGAATAGCTAGCAAAAGGTTTTTAAAAATATTTTATGTATAAAATTCCTCCCGAATCCAATCCTTACAGTCCAAAATCCTTCTTAAAATCCTTAATGCTCCTTACTTTGTCATAAATCAACTCATCCATCAGGACCTCAATGTCCCCTATGTTGCCGATTTGGCCAGAACCAGATACCAATCCTTCCATAATAAACTTCCCAACCGCACAAACCAACTCGTTTCTAACCTGGCTTCTCCTTCACTACCTAATAATCCTCCTAGGCGTCTGAAAAGAAGATGGCATCGAGATCTTCTCCTTTAGAAATGTTTTTGGAGTTCTATCAATAGGTAGATTCTCCACATGTTTGTATCATGTCATAATATAACTTACAGGAAATTTACTTGATGTGTATATATGTATACAGTTGTAAATAACTATAAATAAATTATTAAAAAAAAATCTGTCTTATGAATATACTTTCTTAATAATATTATATTATTTAGAAGTATGGGCATGATATCGCTTATATTTCGAATGAATGAGAAGAAGGAAACATTTGTAATGCGATATTTCACATAGGGACAATCTAGTTATATTATTGTGTTTTTTTTATGAGAAAAAAAGTATTAACTGATGCAATCTTATATTATTAATTTTATAATTATGCTGTTTTTAAGTTTAATAAATAGTTTCACAAGGCATACATTAGTTTATTCGCATAGATTTTCAATTAGATGAAATTGTTGTCAATCAGTAATTCGGTTGAAACTACTTCACGCTATTTCTGAATGGTATTGAGAATGAAAGGATATGACAAGGTTTGTTGTATAGAAAAAGGCAATTTATTTATTTATTTTTTTTACAATGGCTACCTGGTGCTTCTGTTGTGAATCCCTCATATTATAAATTACCTGAAAGCTACTGTTAGCATCTGGGACAGGTACCTTCTTCCAATGACCTTTCCAACCCGTAAAGGTCACCTTTTATCCAGGTCTATTTTAGAGATTCGCCTAAAGACCAGGCCTTCCTTTGATTTTAAAAGGAGGTGTGGATCGCTTATAGATTACTTATAATTGTGGAACACTTCTTTATAATTTTTTAAGAAATTAATATTTAAACATTTTATGAATATTAGAAAAATTAAAAAAGTATTAAGTGATTAAAACCTAATCCGAGGGGTCACTTCATAAAGAAAGGAAAACCTCTCAAGTGTAATTTTTGAAAGGGCATAAAACCAGGCACGGATTATGAGGTAATTTTTAATTGTTTGTTGGCTGTTATTTATTTTTTCTACATATCCTTCCTCAAGGGACCCACTATTTTCAGTGCATATTTCTAAAGGAACATGAAAAGAATAATACATAGAATAATCTGATGGCACTGTTCCCATACCAAGGATTAAAGGGATAAATAGCTGTATCTAATAATCAAATGAGAAATATTACAATCTAAACCTATATTGACCTTGCATAGGATTTCATTTATTGTGTAGAAATAGCTAAAAATTTCAATGTATCTTGAAATAAGTCTAAACTATTTTTTTCAATGGATTCTCATCGAAAAATGTTTGAAAAATACCAAGGTAGAAATTTTAACACTCCTTGGTGGTACATATGTCTAGTATGGATTTTTTTTCTAAATGTGGCCACCTTATATTTTTCCCCCAAAAAATGGATTTAGATTTTTTCTTTTATATTGATATTCTTATATTCAGATGGAATTCTGTTTCTCCATTAAATTTTCTACTTTTGTTTATATGTTTCTATATAATCTCATAGAAACAGTTTTTTAGATACTATGGTATTTTGTTAAAACCTAACGCGCATTTTCTACTAATTTTTTTATTGATTGGGGAAGATGGTCGGGGGTGCGGTCAGCAAAGAAAAACATAAATAAAACTCAGTTTTTAGCCCACATCCTGGCTGACTCCCTGATGAAGACCTTGAACTCAGGTCGAAACGTCGGCATGAATAATTATTATTTTGTTTATTTATGTTTTTCTTTGCTGACCGCACCCCCGACCATCTTCTCCAATCAAATATCGACGGTCAACTATCTACAACTCATTATAAATTTTTTATGTACACTAAACAAGAGTAATAGTATATGTTTTTTGTTTTTAAAAAACAAAACAAGTATTTAACTATTTCAATTGTGCAACATTGGAATTTCATTATATTGAAGAAAAAAATTTAAATTGTTTCCCATTTTTCATTTAGCGCTTAATATTATGGCAACTGTCTTCCATACGAAGGAAATATTAAATAAAACCTTTTTTAAAGGAGATTAAATTTGCTAAAATTTTTGCCCTAATAGAACTCTACATTCAATATTTTCCAGGATACAATTTTTCAAACGCCAAAAACAACCGATGACAAAATTGTGTTAAATATCAGGAAAACTACTATCCTTAGGAATATAATCATTATTATCTACTTGATGATATATTTAACGACCTTCAAATTGAGTCCTGATTTCTATTAAGCGTAAAATATTATTACTGATACCATTCCTTCCATGATAAACTTCTCAACCACCCAAATCCACTTGTTTTTAACCAGGCTTCTCCTTCATTACCTAAAATCCTCCTAGGCATCTGAAAAGAAGCTCTTCTCCTCTAGAAATATTATTGGAGTTCTATCAGTGGGTAGATTCTCCACATGTTTGTATCACGTCACTATGTCACCTACAGCAAATTTATTTGTTGTATATATGTGTATACAGTTGTAAATAACAATAAATAAATAATCAAAAAAAAAAAATTATGTGAGTGTAAATTAGTATTTAAGATTGTCCTTGAGAATGTTCGAATTGGCCGAAACGATTTTATTTAAACGGTATTTTTATTATGGTTATAGAATTTTACAACTATAGTTAAAATATATCAGGTAAATAAGTATATAACTATAACATAATATGAAGTTATGCAAAAATAAAAAATAAATTATATCGATATATCGAAGGATATTGTTTTCTATCCACTCGCGAAACATATAAATTAAGAATTTATAGCTTTCTTACCTAATTATATTTTTTTTTTGTATTGTTTGGAAATGAAAAACCCGAGGCGTGGTAAATCCCGCAAATCCTCCCCTGCATGTCCCTATATCCGGTTGCGTGAATCCGCGAACAAGTTACAACGGGGAAAGTGGGCGGCGGCATTGGAGGATCTGGTAGTTTCCACCCCTCCAAGAGCTCAAGCACTGTGTAAAGCTATTTTACAGTTGACGTAAGCTAGCGTACCACTGCCTCCTGGAGTATGTTTAATGCTCAGTTAGTGCCAACTACAATACACATTTACGTATCTTTAAGCGCCCCATTGATCAAGATAAATATATTCAGGTTTGATTTAAAAAATAAAACCTTCCGAAAATTTTCGATCACTAATTAATTATATTTTAATTATGTATAATTGTATTTTCTTTTAAACTTAAGTGCGTCTGGGAATATCATTTCAGAAATCTTATACAATTGAAACATATTTGTATTCGAGCCCGTTACCGAAGAAAAATAATACAACGGGAATTCTCACTCAATGGTTCATACATTTTATGATTGACAACAATGTAAATATATAGCTTAATGTATTACGAAAACGAAATTGATCCGTACATTATAATAACTAGATTTAATTGTTTTACAAAAATTAGAACACTCACCTTCTTCCTCACTCTTTCTTTTTTTTTTTTTTAATTTATTTAATGTAATTTACAATTGTACAAAATAATACAATAGGTAAATATGTTGTATGTTTCATATACACTTGAAAATCTTGGGAAGGAACCACCCATTGGTGGTACTTCAAACATTAATTCAAATTAGAAGGTCCCGTGGCCATCTTCTTTTCAGACGCCTCGGAGGATTACCAGGGATTGTTAAGGAAGATTAAGAATTAATGGGTTAGGATGGTTAAGGAGTTTGGAATGAAAAGACGCATATCTGTTTTGGGTCAAATCTGCAACGAATGGGATGTTAAGGTCTTTGTGAATGAATTTATTTGTAACGTAATAATGAGCATCAAGGATTTTAAGTTGGATTTTGGATTGTAACGATTGGATGCGGGAAGAATTTGATGGTTTGGTGGAGTCCCAGAGCTCAATTCCATATGTCCAAATTGGTCTGATAATTGTAGTGAATACTAATTTTTTGTAGTGAATGGGAAGTTTAGAGCGTTTGTCAAGTAAGTGTTGTAGGAATCGGAATCTACGAGCAGTTTCTTGTCGTTTCAGTCTAGTGTGTGGATTCCAATTCTTTAATAGTATATTTATTATTAGTTCAACATAGTACTTCAGTGGTCATTACCCGAGTATTACATTTGCAAATCCACCACTCATAACTACTTGTTTTCAGTTTATGTTATATTCAAATGATGTATATTTTTTATCAGTTGACAACATTTCTCTTTTTTATATATCATCATTTTTTTTCAACTTATTTTGAATGTAATATTTATGTTAGTATGGAGTAGCTCAGTGAGTAAGACGCTGTCTCCACCGACCAGGGTAGGAATCCAGCTGTTGGGGAAACTATTTATTCTGTTACTGAAGCCGTGAGTCAATCCTCAGCGTTCTGGAGTCCTGCTTTTTTTTTTTTT